>NC_091986.1:153142864-153415558 GCF_044704955.1 Pristiophorus japonicus | reverse complement strand
CTCTCCTTTCTCTTTCTCCCCCTCCCTCTCTCTCTTTCTCCCCCCTCCCCCTCCCCCTCCCCCTCCCCCTCCCCCTCCCTCTCCCTCTCCTCTCCCTCTCCCTCTCCCTCTCTCCTTTCTCTCTCTCCCTCTCTCCCCTCTCCCTCTCCCTCTCTCCTTTCTCCCCCTCCCTCTCCCTTTCTCTTTTCTCTTTCTCCTCCCTCTCCCTCTCCCTCCCTCTCTCCTTTCTCTTTCTCCCTCTCCCTTTCTCTTTCTCTTTCTCTTTCTCTCTCCCTCTCCCTCTTTCCCACTCTCTCTCTCCTTTCACCCCTTCCCACTCTCTCTCTCCTTTCTCCCCTTCCCACTCTCTCTCTCTCTCTCTCTCCTTTCTCCCCCGCAATTGAAGTTCCGTAGCAGAATATTTCAATTTTCTAACTTTGTTTTTAGCTGAATAAGTGCTTCTAGAATGTTAAGATCCTAAAATTAATATTTTCATATAATAACCAATACTTGCTATAAATTTTGAAATGTAAATTAAATGCTTTTTCTTGTAGGAAACGAGAACATTGGCTGAAATAGCAAAGGCTGAACTTGACGGTACAATGCTGAGGAATCGACCTCTACGCATTCGCTTTGCTACTCATGGAGCTGCTTTGACTGTGCGGAATCTCTCTCCGGTAGTTTCCAATGAGCTACTAGAGCAAGCCTTTTCTCAGTTTGGTCCAGTCGAGAGAGCAATAGTTGTTGTTGATGACCGTGGGAAGGCAACAGGAAAAGGTTACGTGGAATTTGCAGCAAAGCCTGCTGCTCGCAAGGCACTGGAAAGATGCTCAGATGGAGCATTTTTATTGACATCGTAAGTCTTTTCTTCACTTTCAGAAGTTTCCCTGCTGTGTAATGTTCATTCTGGCTAAGCCAAGTGTGATGTGCAGAGATAGCTGCTTTTTAATTTTTTTTTAAAAGGGAATGTAGTTTCAACTCCATTCTCCCTTCCAACTGATCAGAATGTACATGACTTGAGGTTCAGATCCTTGGGTACTTCATAAATGCTGCATGAAATTTTACAATTTAAAAGTTCAGCCCCATGGTAGGTAAGTTATCTGTAGTGGCCTAGAACTAATGGTAATTCATTTGCACACGCTACATTTGACCTTCAGATCCGTAGGAATTTTTCGACCCTCTGTTGCAGTAAAATGTGTTTTTCTAGGCTATAGAATGAGGTTTATTTTTCGATTTAGTATCGAATATGGTCCTTTCTTCCTGGATAGCACTTATGTGGTGTTTGGATTGGTAAACATGATGTTGCTTTACTGAATGCAAACATTGAAATATTTGAGGAATTTCAAAGGGATTTGCTTTTTGAGGCTTTATACTTATTTTTAATCATTTACATTGCTACCGAGCCAAAAAGAGCAGGATGGTTGGGGCGGGTGGCGGGCGGGTGCAGAGAGAGGGAAGAGAAGATGGAGAAGTGTCTTACGATTTGTGCATAAACACCAGCTTTAAACTTATTTAAAAAAGCTTTACATTTTTGCTAAAGAGATTGGGGAAACCAGAAATGTATGTATAAATTGAACATCGTGTGTATCTGCATTGTGAATTACAATTCAAAAAAATCATTGCAGTTTTCATCTTTGCCATACACATTTCAGAAATGAATAGCATCAAAAATGATTTTTAAAGCTAAACTCTTATCTAGAATAAATTAAAGTAGTTGTGTATTCTTTTCATCGGATATGGCAAAAAATTACATACCATGGAAACTTTGGGCATGGTACTAACTTAACCCAATAAATTAGTATCATGCTAAAACCTTTTTGTGCAAAATGCATACTTGGTGATGCCCACTATGGCTTATTTTTGTATTCCAAAATGTGTACTCTTCTATTATTTTAGAATGCAATTCGTGATCATTTGTTCATATGCCCAATAATAGGCAAATGGAGAAGTTGAGGCGAATAGCACAGATGTATTTAAGGGGAAACTAGACCAGTGTGTGAGGGAGAAAAGAATAGAAGGATATGCTGATAGGGCGAGATGAAGTAAGGTGCGAGGAGGCTTGTGTGGAGCATAAACACTGGCATAGACCTGTTGGGCTGAATGGCCTGTTTCTGTGCTGTAAAATTCTATATAATATTTCAGCACACAGGTTTTTAAATCTGATTACTCCGTACATGCTGAGGTTAACCACGGTCAAATTCAAAGTAGATTTTATTGATAGACTATCACTTGACAATAAACCAATTATTGTTCCCATAGGACTTCCAACATGACGAACCACGCGACAAAGTAAGAGAACTTCATGGTTTTTAAAAAAGTGTCACTTTTGTAGATAATTGTATATACTACAAACTTTCCGGATCACTAAAATACAAATAGATACTGATTAATAAGCATCCAAGAGGGTGAAGGAATCTATGGATTTTGGGGCCTTCCATTGGAATACCATGACCAAGCAATAGATTAGTACAACTTGAAATTCTCTCTTCTTGACTTTGCAATTATTTCAATCATAAACACTCTGAGGACTTAGCTTTTTAGTTTTGCGTTTCAGCTCGCCTGCCACCTTTATTACAAGCATATCTCTGAAAGGAGTTTTCACTAGTATTGAAACAATTTTAAAATGGCAAATTGTAACATTGTGGAGTGGGTATGTGTGCTTGTACGTGGTCTCATCTGTTAATGTAGGCCAATGTACATACTCGCCTACAGTCTGGTGCAGCTGCTTGAACATAAGAATTCTGTCCAGGATAAATCCTTATAAAAATGTACATTTTAATGCATTCTATTTTATGCAACTTGTTTAAAAAGATCACCCATTCAGTGAAAATAATAAACACCACATCAAGTGCTTCAAAAAGTTCTTAACATTAGTAAGCCATTTCCTACTGTAAATACTACATTGTATTACTTTTCAGTTGTCCGCGTCCTGTTATTGTGGAGCCCATGGAACAGTTTGATGATGAAGATGGACTTCCTGAGAAACTACTGCAAAAGAACACTCAATACCACAAGTAAATGTTTCATGTCTTATTTATAATTGGCATAACAAATGGCATCCAAAATATGATGGCCCGGAATTTGCAGTCATCAGCGAAGCGAAAGTGTTCGCTGTTGGCCCCAAAGTACACTTCACACAAGGATCTTGCGATCCCTGTGTCGAGAACTTCAGGTTTTCTAACCTTCAATTCAAATCAACAGAATATAATGTGGATCCCCTTGTACGAACTGAGTGATGTCAACGGGCTGTCTAAGGAACCAATCAAAATGCAGAATTCTCACAGACTGCGAATAAGGAAGTGAGTAAGCTCTTAAAATTCTAACTTTCTAAAATTGTCAGAAAGCAAAACAAAGATCGGGGCTCTCACATGGGTATGTTTAGCTGTAAAACCCCAGTTACACCTAATCCTTTTGGGTCTCAGTTTTAGATGAAAATTTAACAGCATACCTACTACAGAAGAGCTGAAGTTTTTGTCAGTTTCCCTTATTTAGCTGCTTACACAGATTGCTGGCTCTGTGAGGGGTAGGCTGTTTCAGAGCTGTCACTGATGGGTTGCAAATCCCGAAGTTGCGGTCCGTTTCAAAGATGGAATGATGGTGAACATTGCCAGTTTTGCACATCTACTGTTGTATGTGAAGCTTTTGTTATTTTTCTGCTAGAGCAAAACTAGTGTTTTGGAAGGACTTTACTTTTCTCAGCCCCAGACAGAGAATTTGAAGGTACAAACATTGCTGGGATTGTAGATGCATTTTGAGATGAAAACTCAGAATTTTGTTCCACAAGCATCTCAATAATTTTGTGCTTGCCAAGGATGTCCTTGTAGATAATCCGAACACCTTTTCATTCTTAGCACTTGATGTGAAAGTCAAGGGCTTCTATCAAACGTACCTTAACTTCACTTAGTAAGAGTAATAAATACAGCGCACAATACTATATAAATGTGACTACCTCCACATTTCACAACAGTTGCCTCTGACAGCCTTACAGCCAATCTGCAGTAGGTTGACTGAAATCCTCACAAGGAAAAGACCATGTTCACTACCATGCTCACCTATAACCTTTTGTGCAGGCTTTATTTTAATTTCTTTGCCATCAGGTCTCTGATATGATTCTGAAGCCTTTTTTCCAAGTTGTGCATTGAGCATAACTTGGAATGTTTTACAGCTAAAAAAGGTATAATTTAGTTGAAGCAGTATGTTGTGTTCAATCATTGAATGCAGATTATGGAGTGTTCCACAAATTGGAAATGGCTATTTACAGTTTGCCTGAATGTTAATTTGTTAGTATGTGTCATTTTGAAGTGAAAATTCCATTTGACCTTGAGCAGGTTATTCACCCACTCTTTTGGTCAAAGGCAATATATTGGAGAGAAAATATGAGTGATTTGATATTGCAAATAATTAGTAGCCAAGCTACTGATCAGAAAATTATTATAGAAATATACACATTCTGTAAAGATATGTTTTTGTTGAAGTATGTACATTTTCTGTATGGAAAATAAAAGTTGTTACATCATGCAATGATCATAAGTATTGCAGGAACTGATATTTAAAAAAACTACTCTGTCTCCATCATCTGCACTACTAAAGAATAGGAACAGGAGTAGGCCATTTTGCCACTCGAGTCTGTTCTGCCATTCAATGAGATCATGGCTGATCTGCGACCGAACTCCATATACCCGCCTTTGGCCTATATCCCTTAATACCTTTTGGTTAATAAAAATCAATCAATCTCAGATTTAGACTAACAGTTGATCTAGCACCAATTGTGTATAGAAGAGTGAAAGGTCTGGCTGTAATTTTTAGTTCTCGACTCCTCAACCAGTGGGAATAATTTCTCTCTCTACCCTAACTGCTCCCTTTAATATCTTAAACTTTGATCAAATCACCTCTTAACCGTCTAAATTCCAAGGAATAGAAAAGCAAAATACTGCGGATGCTGGAAATCTGAAATAAAAACAGAAAATGCTGGAAATACACAGGCAGCATCTGTGGAAAGAGAAACAAAGTTACCATTTCAGGTCGATGACCCTTTTATCAGAACGGGATAAAGTTAGATAGAGATGTAACAGGTTTTTAAGCAAGTGTAGGAGATAGGAAAGTGGGGGAGGGGAGGAAAGAACAAAAGGGAAGGTTTATGATCGGATGGAAGGCAGAAGAGATTAAGAGACAAAAGGGATGATGGTGCAAGGCAAAAAGAGATGGTAATGGAACAAGTTAAGAAACAAAAGATGAGTCTAGATAGGGTTTAAATGGAAATGACAGAATCATCACCAGCTGCCGTGGGAAAGTGGCAAAATAGCGGCAGGAGTGTAAATTTGGGATCCCATATGGGTTCTAGCTATGCCTGCCTTTTTGTACATGCGGAACATTCTTTGTTCCAGTCCTACTCGGGTCCCCTCCCTCACACCTTTTTCCAGTACATTTCCTGCTCTCGCTTGGAACTAGAAAATTTCACTTCATTCCAATTTGCACCCTTCCCTCACCTACACGTGGTCCATCTCCGACTCTTCCCTTCTCTTCCTTGACTTCTCTGTCTCATTTCTGAGGATGGGCTATTGACAAACATTCACGATAAGCCCACTGACTTCCACAGCTAGCTGCATTACACTCCTCCCCTCCCCTCCCATCCCACTTCCTGTAAGGACTCCGTTCCACTCTCCTAGTGGTCCGTCGCATCTGTTGTGATGACGCCACCTTCCATACTAATGCTTCCGATATATTTTTCTTCAATTGAGGATTCCCCTCTAAGAACATAAACATAACATAAGAAACAGGAGTATGAGTGGGCCATTCGGTCCCTCGAGCCTGCTCCGCCATTTAATACGATCATGGCTGATCCGATCATGGACTCGGATCCACTTCCCTGCCCGCTCCCTATAACCCCTTATTCTCTTAACGTTTAAGAAACTGTCTATTTCTGTCTTAAATTTATTCAATGTCCCAGCTTCCACAGCTCCCTGGGGCAGCGAATTTCACAGATTTACAACCCTCTGAGAAGAAATTTCTCCCCATCTCTGTTTTAAATGGATAGCCTCTTATTCTAAGATCATGCCCTCTAGTTCTAGTCTCCCCCATCAGTGGAAACATCCTCTCTGCATCCACCTTGTCAAGCCCGCTCATAATCTTATACGTTTCAATAAGATCACCTCTCATTCTTCTGAATTCCAATGAGGTAGAGGTTTAACCTACTCAACCTTTCCTCATAAGGCAACCCCTATATCCGGAATCAACCTAGTCAACCTTCCCTGAACTGCCTCCAAAGCAAGTATATCCTTTCGTAAATATGAAAACCAAAACTGCACGCAGTATTCCAGGTGTGGCCTCACTAATATCCTGTATAGCTATGACAAGACTTCCCTGCTTTTATACTCCATCCCCTTTTGTAATAAAGGCCAAGATTCCATTGGCCTTCCTGATCACTTGCTGTACCTGCATACTATCCTTTTGTGTTTCATTCACCAGTACCCCCAGGTCCTGATGTACTGCAGCACTTTGCAATCTTTCTCCATTTAAATAATAAACTTGCATTTTGATTTTTTTCTGCCAAAGTGCATGACCTCGCACTTTCTCTCTGCGCCCTCCCCGCTCTCTGCGCTCTCTAACGTTTGCAAATTCTGATAAAGGGTCATCGACTTGAAACGTTAACTCTGTTTCTCTCTCCACAGTTGCTGCCTGATCTGAGTATTTCCAACATTTTCTGTTTTTATTCCAGGGAATACAACCCTAGTTTATGTAATCTCCCCATGAAATTTAAGTTCAGGAGTCTGGGCATCATTCTGTTAAACCTATGCTGCACTCCCTCCAAGGCCAATATATCCTTCGGAAGGTCTGGTGCGTAGAACTGCTCAGAGTACTCTAGGTGTGGTCTAACCAGGGCTTTGTTTGGCTGTAGTATAACTTCTACCCCTTTGTATTCAAGTCCTCTAGATATAAAGGTGAGCATTCCATTAACCTTTTTTATTATTTTCTGTACCTGTTCATGACATTTTAATGATCTATGTACATGGACCCCCAAGTCTCTTTGGGTCCCCACTATTTTTAGCTTTTCACCATTTAGAAAGTACTCTGTTGTGTCCTTTTTAGGTCCAAAGTGGATGACTTCACATTTGCCTACATTGAAATCTATTTGCCACTGTTTTGCCCATTCACTTAATCTATCAATATCGCTTTGTAATTTTATGCTTTCATCTACAATGCCGCCTATCTTTGTGTCATTGGCAAACTTGGATATATGGTTTTCTATCATCATATCCAAGTCGTTAATAAATACAATGAATGGTTGAGGCCCCAACACAGATCCCTGCAGAACACCACTAGTTACATCCTGCCAATTAGATTACATGCCATTATCCCTATTCTCTGTCTCCTGCTGCTCGGCCAAATTTCTAACCAGGTTAGCAATTTACCTTCAATTCCATGGGCTTCAACCTTAGTTAACAGTCTCTTATGAGGGACTTTATCACATGTCTTCTGGAAATCTATATAAATAACATCCATAGACATTCCCCTGTTTGAATTTTTTGAAGAGGTGACTAAAGTAGCAATCAGGTTCATCATGACATAACTTTTACAAATCCATGTTGGCTCTCTCTCATCTGAAAATGTTGTCCATTCATTTAATCTATTAATATCTCTGTAATTTTATGCTTTCTGTCATCCTATCTTTAATTATAGTTCTCTTGATTTCCTGACTATAGATATTGGGCTAACTGGCCTGCCTGTACTATAATTCCCTGGTTTTCCCCCCTCACCATTCTTAAATAGCGGAGGACCATGCACAATTTTGCAATCTAAAGAAACTGTTCCTGAACTTTGGAAAATTATAGTTAATGCATCTGCAATATGCTCACCTACTTCCTTTAAAACCCTGGGATGAAAACCAGCTGGTTCTGGAGATTTGTCACTCTAGTGCCATTTATTTCTTCATTACTGTTATTTTGCTTCCGTTAATTTTCAGCTACAATGCTGTTTATCTTTGTGTCATCGGCATACATCGATATGTGGCTTTCTATCCCATCATCCAAGTCGTTAATAAATGCAGTCAGTAATAGTTTAGGCCCCAACACAGGATCCCTGCAGAACACCATTAGTCACATCCTTCCCTGTCCCTGATTCAATATTAATTTCCTTGGGATTTCCGGCATGCTATCCTCTTCCTCTACTGTAAATACTGACATGAAGGAATTATTCCACATGTCCGCCATTTCCTTATTATCATTGACAATATCACCATTTCAGTTTTCAAGGGGCTAACATTGCTCCAGATCACCTTTTTTTAAAAAAAATATATATATAATTGTAAAAAATTTGGCGTTGATTTTTGCAAGTTTCTTTTCATACACCTTTTTGTAGTTCTTACTATTTGTTTTGTCACCCTTTGCTGTTCTTTATATCTTTCCCATTTGCCAGGATCTGTGCTATTTTTTACATTTTTATATGCCTTTTCTTTTAGTTTTATGTTGTGTCTCACCTTTTTAGTCATCCGTGGCTGTGCTTTTTGGCAAGTACAGCTCCTGCCCCTTGGGGGTATAAACTGGTTCTGTATCACATCAAACAAGAATTTAAATACCTCTCATTGATTATCTTCTTTAGTTTTAACCATTAACATATTTGCCCAGTTTGCTGTGGACAGTCTCTGTCTCAAGCTGGCCTTACCTAAGTCTAGAATCTTAGCTGTTTCGCGTTTCTCCCTTTCAAACAGTACGTCGAACAATCTTCTGACCACTATTAGATAGATGTTCACGCACCGTTAGGCTGTTAACTAAATCTGGCTCATTACTAAATCTGATATGGCATGCCCCCTTGTTGCTTCTAGCACATATTGTCGCAGAATCTTTAAGCGGACAATGAAGATATCAGTGTTTGTTTGAAAATAGCATTTTGAAATAATGACCAGACAACCTGTGATATCCATTGTGTTGTTAAATATGGTATAAAGCTGCATATATTTTATAAATACTAGAAGTGGCTGTAATTGATGCAGTGGTTCGGTGATTTTTGCTTAATGTATGTTTTTATTGAATTAGGGAAAGGGAGCAGCCGCCACGTTTTGCTCAGCCTGGGACATTTGAGTTTGAATATGCATCTCGGTGGAAAGCCCTTGATGAAATGGAAAAGCAACAGCGTGAACAAGTTGATAGAAACATCCGAGAAGCAAAACAAAAGCTAGAGGCAGAAATGGAAGCTGCTCGTCATGAACATCAGCTTATGCTTATGAGACAAGGTAAGTTATTGCACTTTACCTATAAGATGGTTATGGTTGATATTTATTGAGTAATTGGAGTAGATTGTAACCTGTGGTAATAAACCATTGAATAATCTCAGGAAGTCCCATTTTAAATGCACACATTTTTGAAAGTTAGTATCTTGAGGTGGTTATTGTGGAATTTCCAAAGTCTGGTTTTGGAGATATAACTTGCGGTATAGTTAAATATTTTGGAAATCAAAGTAAATTATTGATGTGGTCTCACCAAGGCCCTGTACAACTGCAGTAAGACCTCCCTGTTCCTATATTCAAATCGCCTCGCTATGAAGGCCAGCATGTTATTTGCTTTCTTTACTGCCTGCTGTACCTGCATGCCTACCTTCAATGACTGATGTATCATGACACCCAGGTCTCTTTGCACCTCCCTTTTTACTAATCTGTCACCATTCAGATAATAATCTGCCTTCCTGTTTTTGTGAACAAAGTAGATACCCTCACATTTATCCACATTGGGCAAATGCACGGCAGATGCAGTATAGTGACCTAACCTGTCCAAGTCCCCCTGCAGCCTCTTAGCACCCTCCTCGATGCTCGCACTGCCACCCAGCTTAGTATCATCAGCAAACTTGGAGATATTGCCTTCAATTCCTTCGTCTAAATCATTAATGTATATTGTAAATAGCTGGGGTCCCAGCACTGAACCCTGCAACACCCCACTAGTCACTGCCTGCCATTCTGAAAAGGACCTGTTTATTCCAACTCTTTGCTTCCTGTCTGCCAACCAGTTCTCTATCCATGTCAATACATTGTGCCTTAATTTTGCAACCTAATCTCTTGTGTGGGACCTTGTCAAAAGCCTTTTGAAAGTCCAAATACGCCACATCCACTGATTTGCCCTTATCCACTCTACTAGTTACATCCTCACAAAATTCTAGAAGATTTGTCAAGCATGATTTCCCTTTCATAAATCCATGCTGACTTGGACTGATCCTGTCATTGCTTTCCGGATGCGCTGCTATTACATTTTTAATAATTGATTTTAGCATTTTCCCCACCACCGATGTCAGGTTAACCGGTCTATAATTCCGTTTTCTCTCTCCTTTTTTAAAAAGTGGGGTTACATTAGCTACCCTCCAATCCATAGGAACTGATCCAGAGTCCATGGAATGTTGGAAAATGACCACCAATGCATTTATTATTTCTAGGGCCACTTCCTTCAGTACTCTGTGATGCAGACTATCAGGCCCTGGGGATTTATCGGCCTTCAGTCCCTTCAATTTTCCTAACCACCATTTCCTGACTAATAAGGATTTCCCTCAATTCCCCCTTCTCGCCAGACCCTCGGTCCCCTAGTATTTTTTGGAGTTTATTCGTGTCTTCCTTAGTGAAGACCGAACCGAAGTATTTGTTCAATTTGTCTGCCATTTCCTTGTTCCCCATTATGAATTCACCTGATTCTGACTACAAGGGGCCTACATTAGTCTTCACTAATCGTTTTCTCTTCACATATCTATAGAAGCTAACTGTTTCTAGCTACACTGCCCTATCCTATCATAATTTTAAACACCTCTATCAGATTGCTCCATAATCTCTGTTCTAACAAAAACAGCCCTAGTTTTGAAGTCTTGCTTTTTATGAGGAAATACAAATATAAAGAAATATCCTAATGAATCTGTATTCTACATTTATTGCCTTAACATCCTTCCTATAGCACGGAGTCCAAAACTGCATGCAATACATCAACTGTAGTTTTATGAAAATTTTGTATAGATTCAAAATTACATCGTTTATATTCTAAACCTTGTCATCATCCTGTATTCTATTGGCTTTATATGGCTTTATCCACTGGATGTCTGCTTTTAAATGTCTTGTGAATTTGAACCCCTAATCGCTCTGCTCTTCCATATCATGCAACCTATTCCCCTTAATAGTATATTTTTTCATCTAGATATTTAGTAATTTAACTTTCAAAGATTCCAAAATTTCCCCTACCTCAGATTTTAAACTAGCTGGCCTATAATTACCTGGATTAGCACTGTCTCCATTTTTTGAAAATTGTTATCACACTGCCCACTCTCCAGTCTTCCATCACACATCCACTCTCAGTGGAACCCTGAACTATAATTTCTAGGGGCTCAGCTAACTAAGCTTAATTAATTTCTCAATACTTCTCTTTTTTTATTTATTACAAAATCTCATCTTTTAACCAAGCCAGGGTTGACCTTATTCCCAACATCGTTCTCCGAAGCAAAGTACTTGTTAAGTATCCAATTTATCCACTGCCCGTGGGTTGTATCTCACATTTAACAATTCTCTTTATTGTTTTCCTTTTAGAATGCTTTACTTTTTTTAAGATTAACTCCCCTCATAACTTTCCGTATTTTCGCATTCACTCATTCTTATCATACCCGTAGGCTCAATATGCTCTTACTTTAATTTTAATTTATCCACAGCATCTTGAAACTTGTTTCTTTTTTGAATGATGTGTACTTACTCTGCAACTTTGCAGTCTCCTTTTTTAAAAATATCCCGTTGCTGATGTGTGCCAATTTCTCTCTTCACCTCAGCTAGCTCACCTATCTTTCTAAAATGTGCCCTATTCCAATCTGAAATCTTTTTTAGTGCTAACTTTTTCCCACTCTATTTGGACCTTAAGCCTCAACATATTACTGTTATTACTCCTGAAGCACTTGCACATATTTAACTCACCTATCCACCTTTGTTACTCATAAATTGATCTAGCGACACCTTTCCTCTTGTAAGTATGCTAACACACTGATAAGGCAGGATCCATGCACACCATTTAGGAACTCCATTCCTTTTGCTCCATTTACTCTGTCTCTGATGTGTCTATAAATTTCCTCTTTCATTTCCCTGCCACGTTTAGGGGTCTATACTAAAATTATGTTAATGTGGCATCCTTTTATTAATCTTTGACCTCTAACCATCTTGACTCTGTCTAAATATATTTTTTGTGTAGATCAGTTCTCTACAGGAAGCTTTCACTATATTCCTTCCTTGCTTATTCTGTGCTTCCTAAAATAATATAAACGCCAAGTTTCTTTTACTGCTATTAAATCTGTATATTCCTGGGGCATAATTTCTCCCAGTTTGTGAAAAAATCTGATGTGTTTTCATTAATTTTCTGGTGTGATTGTTGAAGTTGCTACATATGCACTTGTGTAAGATGGTCATTATGAAGCTCATGTTTTGCAATGCACATTTGCAGGTTCCATCCATGTCATTTGTTAGTAGATTTTAAAATGGCGGGGTAGGGACAAACTGAAGATTATGTGAGGGTTTATAGGAATACATTTGAGACCTGTGTCTTGGATCTTTGATACTTGCTTGAGATCTATCAAAAATGGATTCAGAATGCATTTTCTTTAAATATGTAATAGTGGGGTATCTTTTTAAAAAAACAAAATTTGAGTGGGATATTTTGTGGTCCGTGAAAGCAAAAACCATTGTTACTGACCGGTTGTTTGGGTTGCTATGGTTTCATGCTACTGTGTTAGTAATTGTGTAGCAATTTTGGAAGTACTAGTTTCTGTTTGTACGCTATATAATTGTGTTGAACTAGAGTGAAATCCAGCAGCAGTGGAAATTTAATGCATGTATTGTATGGCTACCTGTTCAATGTCAACACTTGAGAGGTAGCTTTAAAAATGATTGATGTAATTTATGTTTTGCAACAAGTCTTCAATTAGAAGTGATTGTTCCTTGTAGATTTGATGAGACGGCAAGAGGAGCTGAGACGCCTGGAAGAAATGAGAAATCAAGAGCTGCAGAAACGAAAGCAGATAGAAATGAGGTATGTGCAGTTTAGATTAAGGTCATGCAGTATGTTATAGAATTCTCCTTATTTCTGAAACGTGCAAGTAAAAACATGAAGCTTTTCAATTTTTTTCCCCCCTTCGTCTATATTCAAATAGAGGCAGGGATTTGTGTTAACAAGCCAACTCCATGAAGCCGTGATCTGTCCTGTCAGTTTTTCACATATCTAAGTGGGAATGATTGGGATGATGGTTGCGTCTGGTATTAAACTTCGTTTAGATTATCAGTAAATATATTGTGATTTTTCTCCTCCTTGGTATGCTGCCGATAATTTGGATCATTTGTAAATGTTGGTTTGTTACATTTAAACAATTTAATTTATTTGGAACGGTTTTCTAAATACTTGTTCCTGCACCACACACTAAAGTTTCGGATCCTGCTAATGTAATTCTGTAACCATTCAGTCCTGGATACATGTAATTGACCAGTTCGACTTTGATGTATTCATAATATAAAATTGGTGCAAGAGATATTTTCCATTTTATTATTTAGATGTTTTTTATGTAGTGTACAAAATGTCGGTTAATTCACAACTACGGATATGTTACTGTTGCATCATAATTTATGATGTTGTACAATGATGGCATGTTCTGCTCTGCATTGTGCATACTTGTCAGCGTGAGTCATACGATATGGTGAGCTGAAATTAATTGTTTATTGGGAGAAATGTTACTCCTTGCATTTTTGTATATTGGCAGCATCATTTGAGAACCAGAATATGTTTCAAGTACGTCGGGGGAGAAATTGGGTGGGGCAGAGTGAGAGATGCTGGCTTGTGGAACCAGGATTCAAAGTTCAGATTGATGGGATGAAAGTTTCTTCCATTTGCTGGCAGTAAGTGTCTCATTTAAAATGAGTTGGAAAGTCTCAATCCAGTTCCTCATTGGCTTGGGCGAACAGCAAAAACGTCCCCATATTTGGTATTGAATGTCGGTGTCACTTAGGCAGGCTTGAGGATATATGATGTAAGCAATGGAAAGTTTAGCACACTGAACTATATGGGGTGTGCTTTGAGGTTAGGGTTGAAACACATAGTTGGGGTAGGTTAGATGGAAATTTGCTCTACATCTGTCAGTGCTATAGCTGATAAAGTGCTACTTGAAATAGAAAATAGTCAAATACGCAGCAGTGATATCCCTCATAAGCACAACTTTAAAAGAATGACCTCACTGTATGGATTGTGTTTCAATGTTCCTATATTTTATGGGCATGTTTATTTGTACTGGAAAAATGGCCGCTCCTTTTCTCTGATTTGCCACACTCTGAAGTTTCTCTGGAATATGGAACCGCCCAGCCCAATTTCTCACTGACCTCGCAAATTGTAACTCGATCCACTTTGAATTCCAGAAGCCACAGAGGATATATCTCCCCAGAAGCCACCAAGTGCCATCCGAAGTCCCTTATCCCAGCGCAAGTGCATCCCTCCCCCAGCTGAAGCCCCTTGCCCCACCAGCATGTGCTGCCTCCCCCAGCCGAAGTCCATCCTAACACCAATGCAAGTGCTTCCCCCACCATAGATGGGGCATTGTGTACGGATTGTTAACTGGGTTTATTGGATATGAAGTGAATAGTGACAGTGCAGTGACTTATGGATTTCATCCACTCCAACGATGTCCTTTGTAGGGGGTTGTAAGAACGTGATCCATTTTCCCTGAATTCCCCCTCTCCCCTCCGTTACATCCTCAAAGAATTCCAGCAAATTTGTCAAATATGACTTCCCCTTCATAAATCCATGCTGACTCTGCCTGACTGTATTATGCTTTTCCAACTATCCTACTGCTTCTTTAATAATGGACGCCAACATTTTTCCAACCACAGATGTTAGGCTTAACTGGTCTATAGTTTTCTGCTTTTTGTCTGCCTCCTTTTTTTTAAATAGGGGCGATACATTTGCAGTTTTCCAATCTGCTGGGACCTCCCCAGAGTCCAGGGAATTTTGGTAAATTACAACTAATTTATCCACAATCCCTGCCGCTACTTCTCTTAAGACCCTAGGATGCAAGCCATCAGGTCCAGGGGATTTATCTGCCTTTAATCCCATTATCTTACATTGTGATTGTGTATAGCCCTTTGACTATCCACTGTTGGGATATTTTTAGTGTCCTGCACCATAAAGACTGATACAAAATATTTGTTCAGAGTTTCTGCCATCTCCATGTTCCCCCTGGTTTCGTCCTCTAAGAGACCAACATTTATTTTAGCCACTCTTTTTTTTTCTCCTTTTTATATACCTGTAGAAACTCTTGCTGTCTCTTTTTATATTTCGTGCTAATTTCCTTTCATAGCATCCAGACTTCACAATTCCAGTGTGAGCTGCTGAACTCAACATCTCATACCAAATTTCAACTTTGATCACTACATTCTATGCATACCACACTACATTCTATGCATACCACCAGTGAATCATGGTACATCAAAGATACATACAAATGCCAACAGAGTAACATGAACTAAACAAATGTGCACTTCCATAAACATAAGTGTTGTGTTTGCTTTCATAAACTCTTGCCATTCCCCTAAACACGTGACAAAGCTGACATATTCCAGACCATTACAGATATGGCTGAATGACTCTTGAGACTTTCTACTATTTTACATACCTGTGAAGATATCTGGGCTTTTAAGCCTGTTTACACAAGTTACAACACATGCTGTGCTGATCCCACAAACTGCCCAGAAAGAACATTTGTGGTACTTGGGTAATGCGTATTTCCGTTCCCACAGAGTTGCTAATGTTATACCGCTATTCAAGAAAGGCGAGAGGGATAAACCAGGAAACTACAGGCCAGTCAGTCTAACATTGGTGGTGGGAAAGTTACTGGAAACCGTTATCAGAGAAAATAATAAACTTTCATTTGGAAAGACATGGGTTAATCAAGGAGAGCCAGCATGGATTTGTTAAAGGTCATCATCGTACGCAGACCCTCGAAATGGAGGAAAACTTGCTTCCGCTCTATAAAAGTGAGTTCTTAGATGACTGAACAGTATAGTACGGGAATTACGGTCTCTGTCGCAGGTGGGACAGAGTAAATCGTGACTGACTAACTTGATTGAATTCTTTGAGGTAACAGTGAAGGTTGATCAAGGTAGTGCCAAGATGTTGTATACATGGACCTGGAAAGCATTCGACAAAGTGCCGCACGAGGTTTATGAAGATGGAATGACATAGAATTAAGGGGAAAGTGGTGATATGGATACAAAATTGGCTCAGTGGCATGAAGCAAATGTTGGTAGTGGATGGATGTTTTTCAGACTGGGAAGTGGTTTGCAGTGGTCCCCAAGGGTCAGTTTTGGGTCCATTACTCTTTGTATTTTTTATAAATGATCTAAAGTTAGGAAATGTTCCCTCTAATTTTTATTTTCGGTGCACGATCCCTTTAAATTTGCTGTGCATTGCAGCTGGTGAGTGGTCTGCGCGGCCCCTCCTGATGCAGTTTAGGTGGAACGGTGTACTCTGGGGGTGGAAGCAATATTATAAAGTTTGCAGATGATACAAAACTTGGCAAAGTAGTAGATCATGATTGGGATAGTTATTAGTTTCAGAATGACAGACTGGTGAAATGAGCAGAAGCATGTCAAATGGACTTAAATATGGAGAAGTGTGAAGTGATGCACTTTGGGAGGACTAAAATGGAAAGACAGTATACTATAGATGGCACGATTTTGAAAAGTATAGATGAGCAGAGACACCTTGGTGTCTATATACACAAATCCTTAAAGGCGGCAGAGCAAGATAAGGTAGTTAAAGCATATGGGTTTATAAATAGAGGCATAGAATATAAAAGCAAAGAGATCATGCTAGAACTTTATAAATCGCTTGTTAGGCCTCAGCTGGGGCATTGTAAACAGTTCTGGGCATTGCACTTCAGGAAAGATATAAAGGGAGTAGAAAGGGTACAGCAGGTTTACCAGGAAGTTACCAGTGATGAGGGACTTCAGTTATGAGAAAAGTTTGGAGCAGTTAGAGGACTGTTCTCCTTGGAACGGAAAAGGTTAAGAGGGGACCTGATAGGTTTTGATAGAGTAAATGGGGGAAATATATTCCCATTTGGTGAGTGGGTCAATAATTAGAGGTCATAGATTTAAAATCATTGGACAAACATCTAGAATGGAGGTGAGAATTTTTTTAAATCATGAGTTACTCTGGAACGCTCTACCTGATGGAAACTGATTCCATAAATAATTTTAAAAGGGAGTTGGACAGGTTCTTGAGGGTGAGGAACTTACAGATTTACGGACAAAAAGTGGGGATGTGGGACTAAGCACGACTGCTCTTTCAAAGAGCCAGTACAGGCACGACTGGCTGATTGGCCTTTTTTGTAAGATTCTATGATGGGCCAAAAATTCCTATGGATGCAGCCTCTGACCACCGAATGCGATGCACACCTACTTTCAATCCCTGCGCGCACAGAGAATTCTGTTTGGAACCGGCAGAGTCCTGGGCAGCGCATGATGCCACGCCGTCCAGGAACGCTGCGTGTGGGAAGCCTGTGGCTTTGTTTGGAAAATTCACCCGCCCACAAGACCTGTCAAAAAAGGTCATTTGAATATGCGACGTCCCCGATTTTCTTTTAACTATGGAGTTGCTGGAAAACCTTTTAAGGTAATTGATTTAAAAAAATGTTAAATAGTTTTGAAGACTTTCAAAAAGATTTAAAGCAATTTAAACACCCACAGCAATGTGGTTGACTCTTAACTGTCCTCTGAAATGGCCTTGCAAGCCATTCAGTTGTTTAAAGGGCAATTGGGGATGGACAATAAATGCTGGCCTGCCAGCGATGCCCACACCCCATGAATGAATAAGAAAGAAAATATTTTACAGAAGTGTGTGGATCCTCTTTGGTTCTACAGACATATGCCATAAGTGGCACTTGTCAAATACCAACTCGGGATCATATACATCTTTTTGTAAAACATCCTGACCATCTTTCAGTGCATATGTATTATCCTCCTGTCTGAATGGCATTCTGCGTATATCAGCTGTTAATGAATTAAATAATTAGAATATGATGTAAAACACACATAATATGATGACACTGGTACTCACAGTTTATGCAGATCTCTACGTATAGCATTATTTTCACGTCATTGTGGTATTTTGTTACACTACATTGCTAAATAATTGTACAATATTACTGTTCCTATATCCTAGAACATTTTGTGAAAAGTTATGCTGTTGCCATGAATTTTGGTCATTGATAAATGACTAATGTGCTTGTTAAGACCCTTTGATTTTGTAGAGCACGCAAATACTATTTTTTTTATGTTCATGTATCATCTCTGCACTGCTAGCTTGTCAGTTTAATCCATCAGTGCCTGTGCAGGTGTCTGTGTAGAAAGCACATTTAATTACATGAGGCAGTCTTGTCTGCTAGGCACTAATAGATGGTCAGTTTTCTTTCCATAATAAATGTCCATCTGGTAACTCAGACTTTCTATCTACATTCATTTATTTTGAATCGCAAAATGCCTAATATAGTTATCCTTCGACATTCAGACACTTACAACTGTACCCAGTGTCAGGTCTTAATATTTTCTAGAAGTAAAAATATTTCTCCTCTGCCTGCTGACTTAACCCTCATCCGAACAATCCAACCAAAACCAAATGGTCAAGTCCCCACTGAAATGATTTAACTTGCTGGGAGGACGGTACTGCTGGGAGAATAGGTGAGTGCACTGTCGTTTCACCTTTGAATCTATGTAGGAGACCAGCTTACTGGGCTGATGAGACAAAAGCTTCTCTTTAGTTTGTGTGTCCTAAAAAAAAAATTAAGAAAGAAATTACATTTATATAGCGTCTTTCACATCGTCAGCGCAGCCCGAGTCACTTCAATGAAGTACTTTTGAAGACAAGATGATCCCACAAACAGCAATTGGGTGCAGATGAAAACTGAAGCCCCTTCTCTCTGGCCCAAGAACATATTTTAAATGCTGACATGGCAAAGTACCCCACCACACTAGTCTGCATTTTCCATTTCTCCCTTCAGCTACCTTTTATAAATAAGTTTGTAAATGTAATGCAGAATTATAGACAATTATTGAACATTGGACCCACACTTACTTGTTTCATGTCACCTAAGCTTGTTATCTGTAGGGTGCACAATTGGCAGAAAGAAAGACTTGCATCTATAAAGCACAATCACATTTTTAAATATCTCTAAGTACTCATAAATTAATTACTTTTGAAGTCTGTTATTATGTGGTAGCCATTTTGCATGAAACGAGATCCCACAAATGGCCAAAAGGTGAATGGCTGGCTAATTTATTATTAATGTTGCAGGTTGAGGGAGAAATGTTGACTCTGACATCAATGCAATGTCACACAATTTCTAAGAGTTGATTTCTGTCTAATTAAAAAGAGTAGATGAGACTGGCAGTTATATAGCACCTTTCACAACCTCAGGATGTCCCAAAGTGCTTTCCAGCTAATGAAGTACTTTTTGAAGTTTAATCACTGGTACAATGTAGGAAATGCGGCAGCCAATTTGCGCACAGCAAGCTCCCACAAACATAATGACCAGATAAAATGCTAGATCATTTACAGTTATATTGGGCCAGAAATTGCGGTCGGAGGCTTCCCACGGGCGGATGCCTCCGACCAAATTTTTTTTAACGAAAGTACCTGGTGGTCCCGGAGGAACGAACACTTCCAAGGTCTAGATGCGCAACCCAGCACAGGGGCCCACGCATCTCAGGAGTGTACGGGCATCCTGGGATCACGTGGGCCTGGACCACCAATGAAGATGGAATATTCTCATTCTCATTGGTGGGTTCCGTTTGTATGGAACTCTCATTACTATCAATGAGAATACCCCCCAAAACACAGAAACACAATACATAGCAAATTTAACAGATCACAAGTGCCGGGTTTATGCGCATCGCACGCCTAAACCCGGAACTTGCAGGGCCCCTTCGGGCGCATGCGCACATCATACGCACCTGGAGAGGCTGCAATTTACAGCCCATTGTGTTTCAGCACTTAATTGTTTTTGAAAGTGCAGCCATTTTTATTTGTTTATAATGTTTGAGTTCTATAACCTTTTGAGTTTGTTTCCTATATTTTGAATATTATGGTTTCCCCTTTGTTCAATCTATTTGTTTCTCAGGGTGCTGCTATATAGTTCTGGTTTGCTGCAGTAGGATAACGTTTTTGGTGGTGCTGCATACTGTTTTAAAGAATAATGAGAAAGATGTCCTAAATAAAAATCTCTGTGTGGTGAAGTTCTAATGAGCATTTTAGACACTATAATGGCCATTCATACACACATAATTTCCAGTAGGGATTTTGTGGTCTGAATAGGTTTTAACCACTGAGCCATCAGTGGAACGTGGTGTTCTGTTGAACCATAAAATTCAGAAGTGTGTGCAATCCTTATTTTATGCAAGTAGTTTTGATAAATGAAAGATTCAGAATACTTTTTAAAAGTAAAATGGCTTGATGCTCATTGAGCTGTGTACGTTTATTGGCTTAAACTGGGCAATTCGATGGCCATTAAAAGAAAAAATGCCCCAACATCCGAAATGGATAGCGGAAGGGAAAATGCTGAAGGAATTGGGAAACTAAATGTTTTAAACTGAATTGATGGGGCGTAGAGTTAGAATAGTTGATTCATTTGGATGAATAGGTAATGAAAATGGAAACAATAAGATGGAAGATGGGTTGAGCAGAAATAACTTAACCACGAAGAAAAGATTCAAGATTGCAGTAATAAAGCTACATTTGAGTAGTTTTGTTGCTGTTTATCTCACTGGGCTAAAAAAAAATTGAAATATGATTGGTTTGGAGAAATGTTGCTTTTAGTATAAACCAAATTATGAATAATGGTGCTTCTTAGATGAAAGGTAAAAGTTGATTTATTGATACTAATATGTGCAGGTGGCTGTGTTAATGCTCTTTTTTTTAAATGGTACAGTTTACGTCCATAGTTGGTATGGGAGGGTTTTGAAATGTGTTTAATTTGAACTATAACCAGCTTTCATTCCTCAAAACTAGCAATGAATTTAGCTGAGGCAGGATTATGTTTACAGCTTCTAACTGATACAGTCCAGAATCTAGTATTTGACCTGTCTGTCTTGAAGCATTATCCACTACCAGCATGGATATTAATCATCATGATGTAGACAAAAACACACTTATCAAATGAGAGGTAGAGAAGATGAATGATAGTTCCAATACATTTAGTCATTTAAGTTGGACATACTTTCAGCTGTGTGATCTATTATCTTAAGATGAGATCATGTTACATTTTCACAGACATGAAGAGGAACGTCGCCGACGAGAAGAGGAAATCATGCGCCATAGGGAGCAGGATGAATTGAGAAGGCAGCAAGAAGGGTATAAGCCCAACTACATGGACAGTGTAAGTAAGAAAAACAGAGGCTTGGGTGGATGGCAGGAAAATATTTATTTTAGCCGGTCAAGATTTTTAGGAATTTCAGTTCCATAAAGGATGGAAGCAATTTCCTTTTTTTTTTAAAAGCTTGTTCCTTCTGTAATCAAGATGACTGCTTAAACTGGTGATATTTGGTAGGTTATTGGTGGATTGTAATTTTATTGCATTTGTGTTGATGTAATGTTTAATGAAAGAATAGAATCCTGACCATATAATGAATTTTAAACACTATGCATAAATAATTTTTATTTAATACAATTGAACATTCATCCTGTATTTTTAAAAGTGGTTACCTATTTCAACACAATTCAGTTTTGACCCAACATTTGCATATTGGGCAGTTAAATCCTGAATAAATGCGCTGAAATGATGAATTCTGCAGTCCGTTTTAAACTTCTATAAAGGATATGCACAGTCTAAAGACTAATAGTGCTAAAATGCATAGCTCTTGTGATTTACAAGTATCGCATCAACACAGAAATATGATAGTACCTTTGAGCACACTTCAGATTGCGGTCTGTGTATATTGTATGTAAAAAAACAATAATTTCATGTGTTGGTCTTTTTTGGTCATCTTTGGACAGCATTAAACAAATGGCCTCCATGATTAGACCAGATGTGATGCTAGGAATTATTTTTTACATGGATGCAATATGTACATTGGTGTTTTATTCTATCTCTGATTTTTCAGTGGTAGAATTAATGCCATATTTTGCACCCTGATCTCAATAGTTGACTATTAAAGGATTATGCAACAGTTGGCTTTTACCGTAATATGTATCTATGTTTAGTTACCATGGAAATCTCATTCCTTTGTTGGTTCTTGATCCCATATCACTCCCATCCATAGCTAGGAGATCACCTTTTTGCAGATATTTCATTCTAACTAAAGGCTCGTTTCAACCTATAAGATTTCAATAAACAGAAAATCCCATTGCTGGGATTAGTGTAGGAACTACCAGAAATGCGTCTCGTGACAATGGAAGACCTAAAAGTGGGTTTATAAAGTTAATATTTGATTTTTCTATGCATGTACAGTAATACACATATGGAGGGTGAATCCTTTTTAATTCATCTAAAAGAGCCTGATGCATTGAGTGCCATCAGATTTTTTTTGCATCATCCAGCAGCAAAGACAGGAAACATGCAGCAAGTTTTTTAAAAGAAAGTCCATTTAATAAAGCAAACTATAGAATTACAGGCAGCAGTTCATCCTCCTTTCATATTATTATGCCTTGAGTTTTTCTATTAGATTTTGGAGTAGGACATCAGAATTTTTTGATAAAACTGCTTTTCATCCACTTTTAAAAATACTGTTCTGGGAGCAGTGCTTTATTTGGTTAATCTTTTTATTACGAGTAAGTTTGTGAATTCTAACTCTTGCCCTTAAACTGGGAACTGTCGAACAATCTGGGTCTGTACTTAGTGTATCCACTTCTTCCACTGCTACTCATAATGCACCTGAGCAGTAGCTATGAGTTGTGAACTTTAGATTCCAGAAAGAGTAAAATATATAACCCATTTCCAAATAGTGACGATTTTTTTTAGGTGGTTGGTAGTAACCTGTGTAATAGTGGGAACTTTTTTTTAGCAAAATACTTAATTAGCTTACTGAAAAGTTGAATATTTCTGCACAGTGGTGCACAACTTCAGCAAATACAAAGCTGTTTGGTGCTTTTGTGCTCCAACTTGATGGAAAGAGTAACTTTACATGGAGCTGTTAAGTTATAAATGTGTAACGCATGCATAACCAAATGTGATCTGTGGTGCAATCGTTATAAAACACGTTTGTAAACTAAGTATTTTGAAACTGGTAACTATTCACAAGACACATTGAATGCTGGATGGGAAGGCAGGAAGGAAGAAGGAGCAGGTAGTTATGACTTTGGGCAACTCCCTTTGGCTACATAGTTTCTTGGCATTTGTTCAAGGACTCCTTTGTGAGAAACAGCTGATTAATACTTCAGCCAGTGTCTCGAATTGCTGAATTTTAGTTGGTCTGTTGCCATCTTAATACAAGAGGAATTTCAACTGACTGATTCACATATTGGTGCTTAAATCCAAGTCATGTAATAATTGTGAATCCAAGCACTGAATTAAAATTGCAATGGATTTATACAATGTATATTTGTTACTTGATACCAAATTAATGTAAAATTATGCAATTGTAAATGCAGAAACTGAAAATGTCAAATTTAATTTGGCAGATCTTGGGGAAAAAATTGGATTTTGATGAATGTTTGACTGAACCTTAATTGAGATTGCAGGTATATACCAGTGTCCTACCATCACACAAAATATTGGAGATGCAAACTATTCCATCACTGAACCATGAAATTTGAAATTTCCATTATATGGAACATAGTCATTAAGTTTACAATACTTGTCTCTTTCAAAGTTGTTGGTGTAATTGGACAGCTAAAAGATCATGTGGTGTTTATTTACAAATATTAAATGATGTGCTGATTAGAATTGATGGTACAGGTTGGACCTCCTGGTCCAGGATGCTCTGGTCCGGAAACATCCATGGCTCAGCATTAGTTAGGCCTGAGGGAGAGGAGGGTTTATTTTTTTTTAAAAATAGCACCAAACCAGCGTGTTAATCACCGCTGGGAGCGGCAGTGAGTGTGTGCAGCGATTGGCTGGAACAGCTGCCAGTCAGTCTGAGTGTGTGTGCGCGGGTGCTGAGGGAGCTGCTCACAGGCTGCCAGCATGCACACGTGCTGTCGACAGGTACCGGTAAGACTAGGCTAGACGTGACTTCCCGTGTTCCAGAAAATTCTCGTGTTTTGCCACCGGCCAGGTCCCAAGGGTTTCGGACCACAGACCACAGAGGTTCAACCTGTAGTTTTTCACAAAATCATCAAAGTGATTGATCCATCGAAATGTGAGAGCAGTTGAACAGAGTATGCTTGCTCGCTTGTTTTTTGTCCCCATGCCGAGTGGTGATGAATTGTAATTTACCATTAGATCTTAACATTTATACTTCAACATCTATGCTCTTTTGGAGTTGGACCACAAGGTACAACAGTGTGGAAAAATTGTGGTCGACCATGTCGTCTAGAGACACTTTATTTTTGTGTGTCAACATCCATCAATTTGACAGTGTTTAAAGCCTCATATGGATTTGATTTGCAACTTGTTCAATCGAGTCAAATAATCAGGATTCTCCAATTCTATGTTGCATGTGAAATGTTTGAGCTCTTCTAGGTTTTAGATTTTTTCCACCCATTTTCTTCATACAATTTTAAAAGAAAAATGTATTGTTTAAAGTTGATGCTTGACCGCTTTAAATGTAATGAGCATTGATGTCTCCTTTCCTCCATACCCCCCATCAGTCCTTTTTTTGCTTTGTGCCTTTCATTGATTAACCCTCACGTTTACTGATCGACTGACCTAAGTGTAATTTTCCTATAACGTCTACTTCAAGCAATGTGTGAAATGCAGTAGGCCTTCAAAAATGACCCATCCATCTGTTGCATTTTCTGCTGTACCAGAGAGTATCTAGTATTCTGTAGGATAATGTTATAAAGAAACCCTGCATAATGGTTAGACTACACCTTGTCTGGTGCTGTTTCAGCTCTTTGACATTAATTAGCCCTCTGCAGCACCATCTCTTGCCTGGAAGGCTGCCATTAATAAAGCATTTGACACCCATTGTTCAATCTGGAACCGTATAACTTTTTTAGCCATCATTGTTGCTTGAATTGGGGCTGAGTCTGTACCACCTTTGTTTTATCACAAGGACATGTCCCAGAAACAGCGGGCACAAAGCTCTTGAACGAGGGTCAAAAATTTAACTTGATGCACGGTAGGGTGACCCAAAGTTTAAACATCACTCTGGAAGTTTGCGGGAGTTTCCCATTTTCTTTTGAGGGGTGTTGGGTGAATCTGGTCTGACGTGCAGCAGCAACATTGGATATCAGCCAAGGTGTACACGAGCTTTCGGTTGTTGGTATCTTCACTGACCACACCAGTTGAGTTACCGATTCCAGTTGTTGCCAGACGTGGAAGAGTGCCAACTAGGATACCAATCGTGAGCT
Source organism: Pristiophorus japonicus (assembly GCF_044704955.1). Taxonomy (NCBI): domain Eukaryota; kingdom Metazoa; phylum Chordata; class Chondrichthyes; family Pristiophoridae; genus Pristiophorus; species Pristiophorus japonicus. Next base: position 153,390,098 of record NC_091986.1, on the reverse strand, counting down.
ACCCCACTTTCAGTCCAAAAGGCTGGACTAAAAGGAACACTTCTAACAGTGTTCGGATTGTTTGCCGCCAAATCCATTCGGGTTTGTTCGCTTATAAATTGGCTTCACAGTTGCAGATTTTGGCTTATCCTTTGCCGAGTAAAAACAGGCGTTAGACTGTTTCGTCATAGCAGTAGGTTGCACTGGATGTCCTGGGCTCAGGAGAACATTCTGTGGTCTGAGAATCTTAACCACTCTCTTGGCTGAATTTTTCACCTTTCTAGTTGAAACTGCAGTGCCCACTATTTTAGATGCTGTTTAGTGGGTAAGTGGAAAAGCTTTAGGGGGTCTTGAAACACCATCAACAGAATCATCAGGGAATCCTTGACTGGCTCAGGATCAAACTCCCCATTGAGGATCCGTAATTCCTTTAGATAGATATCTTCATAATGCACATTTTGTGGTTATGCCCGGAGCTTCAGGGTTATATCTCAATATTCAGCTATCGCTTTTGACCAAGTCCAGGTTTACAGGTCTTCTGGATATTCCTGTATAGCTTACTAAGAATTTAGACGGGAAGCTATTTTCAACACTTTGTAGTTAATTTGGAAAAAGATTCCATACACACACACTGGTTTTTGTGATATAATCTCTGATCTCCTGAGGGATCATTAGTGGATACACCGATGCCTGAGATTTGCAGTCCTGTACCATCTCTGATAATTGAGCAAATTCTGCCATTTCAGTAAAGGGATTGGATTTATGATGCTCTGTGCTCAAAAAAAAAAAGGAAAGATTTTGTCTCATTTTAGCATGGAGCACAATCCTCAAAAAGGAAAGGTTCATGATGGTAGCGTGCTGCCTTTTGGAGAGTGTATCGGAAGATTGTCTGTTCGACCTCAAAGGTACATAAACAAAAAAATATTTATTTCAGTTTTGGGATCACAGTTACCTGCTCTCAAGTAAAGTTTCCTAGGAGAGGCAAAAAGGGCCAATTAGGGGAATATATGGGAACTTAGTTTCCAACTCTAATTAAGGAGGCTCTCTGTGACTATGGGACCATTCGGGTCACTATTCCAAGCTATCCACAATTTATCCTTTGTAACTTGAAATGAAAAAGTTACTCTGGAACAGATTACTGAAGTGTGTAATCAGTACAGATTCCCTGCTATTCAAAAAGAGCTGGAGACTCATAAGGACATTTCAGTGATTTTATGAATTAGCCCATTGTTTAAGTGTTGCAATCATCCTAAGTATTGAAGCAATAATATGCAATATTGCGGGATATTTTCATATTAGACATTGTCCTCTTCATCTTGTGCATTCACCATTGCTGACTTGATGTCCTATTTGAGACTGAACAGTTGGCCTTTAAACTTAGTTTCTTTTCGTTCGCTCATTCTCACTGTATGTACTGCTCACTCGCGTGCTCTCTATCTCTCTTCCCCATCACCCATTTCAAGTTGCATTCAGCTAAAATGAATGTAGGGTCAATATTATTATAGGGCCATAAATAAGTTACTAAAGCTTTATAATGTAGCACCTAGCTTAACATTTTTCAGGGATTGAAATGTGGAGCTTATCTATCCTGCAAGTCTACATGAACAACTGTAACCATCCTTAATCTCTTGTATTTTTTCTTAAGTGATTGAATACTGAGCGACAGGTTTTCCAGTTGGTGATCTGAAAGCAAACTACAAAAGTGAAATATGCAATATGAATAAATATTGGGGCTAAATTTCCGGCCTTGCTAGGTCCGTGCAAAGTGCGCATGGACCCGGTGAGGCCTCGCAAAAGCTTGTTTTCGCGCCCCAAAAACCGGCTCTTGACAGATCCTCTGCATTCCTGGGAGAAGGACATTCGCGCGAGTGAGATTGGGCTATTTGCCCAACTCATGCCCAGCGAATGTCCTTCAAACTCTTACTCCTGGTAAAAGCAGCGTAGAGTTTTAAAACATATAAAAATTAAATTTAAATACACATTTTTATCGTTAAAAACCCTGTCCATTTAAGATAAGTTTATTTTAAACCCTATTAAAACACATTAAAAAAAATTCCAAAAACTATATATATTTTTTCTAAAACCTTTAACGTTAATTTCAATTAATTTTAAATGTGAGGTTTTTTTTTTATGTTGTGTTTCTTGTTTTGGGGGTTTACTCTGATAATGGGAAATCGTAAAAATGGAGTTCCCATTATCATCAATGAGAATACTGCAGAGCGATTGGTGGTCCAGGCCCACGTGACTCAAACTTTTTCGTACGTATGGGGAAGTCATCTTCCCGTACGTTACGCATGGAATGAAAGCCTCTGACCGGAATCGAAGGCTCCTCCGGGACCACCAGGTATTTTCGTTAATAAAATTCGGGCCAGAGGCGTTCATCCGAAGGAAGCCTCCGACCAGAATTTTACCCCTGAAATGTTTTTTATTTGAGAAAAGATACTGAGTAACAGCCTCAAATGGGCTGCGTTATATTAAGGATTTGGTCATTTAAAAATCCTTGAACTTAACTTCTGTAGAAGGCAGTTTCCTTTTAGACAAAAGAATCAATTGTGTAACAAAAAAAGTTGGAGTAAAAATCATTTGTGGTACTGTTACGATTGAATAAAAACATTAAATGCATGTTGATCCATTTTTTTCAGTAGAATTGCCTATCTTTTCAAGTTTAAGTATTTTAGCTTGATTGCTGGTATGTTACCATCCAAGCTATTCAGTACCAAATCCATTAAAACTGGGCAAATTAAGAGAGATTATAGAGATAAATATGCCCTATAATAATTTAAATTTTTTCCCCATATTTCTTTGTATTTGCATACTTTAAAAAGCATGCAGAATTTTATTTTTCTACTGCTGTATCCTGCACTGAGCTGTACATTTACAGTTCCATTCATGTATATTTTAGGACCCAACAATTTAAGCAATCTGAAAAATTGAGCTTTGTTTAACAGGTTCTATAGAATGTTATTTTTTGATCCTTATTTAGCTCATTGTTTAAGCTTGAATGAACTATAACGCATGTATTTTCAAGATAGATAAACCTTAACCGTCTGAATTTCTAATTAAAGTATAATCTTACTATTGTTGACTACATGCCAGCTTTGTTTCTTGCAAGCTATAACTGCAATTCAAAAATATATTGCACAGCTGGTGATTGCTATCCTCATGGGGTTTATTGCTAATACAAATTATTTATTTCCAAGAAGTTTTCCATTAGTTTACAAATAAGTATGTTGAACCTACCTAACATTTTCCATCATCTACAAAAGGTGGCTATTGTCTATGTCACCGTTTTTGGCTATTCCACAAACCTACTTTCCGGAATTAAAATTGGAAGCTTGTCTTCCATTCATTTAAGATCTGTGAAAGGCTTGCATGTTAACACTACTTTCGATTTGCATTTTTATTAATTACTTTAAATCCAAAAAAGTTCATTTGAAACAGCAGAATTTTGAAATGTAATTCTAGTGTCTTAAACTATTGTCAGTGTATTTGGCATTAATCAAGTTAATACAAGTTTGATCTAGTGATAAAGCTTCAGTTGATAACCTTTATAAATCTATGCTCAATGTGTATTGTAAAACCAGTACTAGACGAGAATTATTTTTTTGAATTGCTCATATAATTTTTTTCTTATGGTCATCCGAATGTAAAACAATGCTCAGTTCTTTGTTTTGAAACCGTAGCAGCAGTTTTTAAAATCTTGTGGCAGTAATTGAAACTGCTCCAAGAATTGTACTATTTTCCCGTTGGCTGATGAAAAGTAGTTGCTGCCTTTCTGATATAATTGGAACACTAGAGGATTTTGCGAAATAAACACGCACCACACAGTGTCTATGTTCACATCTAAGTTGTTAATAACTTTACTTGATATCTTCTTTCAAAAGCTGAGGATCATTTATTGTGCCAAAGATAGTGTAGTGCTATAATCTAAACATGCATCTGAGCAATGTGACTTAGTATTTAACATTTGCTTTCTCAAACGAATTTGCGAGCATACCTTGTGCTTGTGATCTAATTAAGCCAGGCCTCCATGTATATGGCAGGAATACAAATGCTGCTACCTGATTATTCTATTAGCAATCTGATCCAAAATGTCTACAAGCAGCAACGCTTCACACACCATCTCTCACCTGTAGAACCCACGGAAATTCATGTGCAGAATAAACCGGGATTGTTAAGCTAGCATTAGGCTTTTTGAAATCTTGTAGTCTCTTGGTATTCCAGTCAAAATAATCTAGGTTTTCCATCCATACTCCATCCTCAATGTTATAAATCCTGATCTGTTGATTTATTTTCCACTGTGCAAATGTACTCGTCTCATAACACTGCATTAAACCGTCGATGGTTACCAAGCATACTGGTAAGTGCACACGAATTGTGGTAAATCAGTCACGGATTTAAAAGGAGTGTTCCTTGCATTACTAATCCTATTTAATTGTCTAGTGTTGAAATTAGCTTTTTTCTCTTTCGTCCGTCCGTCTTCCCCCCCCCCAACTGAATATTGGCCACCTAGATAACATTCTTGTAAACAACGATATTTAATTGTACTACTCCATAAACCATTTTTAAAGCAATAAAGTAGTTTTACTTGCCTAAAGTGACAAGTCAGTTGCCAGCAAAATTTTCTAAAGTTCTTGTACCAAATGATGGAATAATTTATAATGGCATAAGAACTATCCATTGGGCTAAGAAAGTTAATGCAGAATTGATGTACAGATAGCATATGCCTGCTTTAATCAGTAAAGTGGTTTTTGAGTTCCTGGATGAGCAATATTCCAAATTTGCAATGCTCATTTTAAAGATTTGAGGGACCATATCAGATATGGGAAAAACTTGTTTTTTTTCCTCCACTCTTGGTACTTTTTATATTTACTGAATTAATATCAGACTGTATATAGATAAGATTGGCACATCCTTTCTGAATGGAGCTGATTCAAAAGAGAATGTTTCTGTAGAAAAGCACTCTGTGCAAGACTTTGTGACTTATGATAACCTGCAATCAGTGGAAATGTATTTTTCTTGTAGTTTGCAAACCTAACCTGAATTACACCATATCTGAAATGTGGTCAATATTTTTTTTTATTTCTGAACTGATGCAAATACAGTCACTAGATGCATAGTGGAAAAGGTATCAAATGAAATTATTCAATTGTGCAGTACTTGTATGCTAAGTATTTGCAGGAGATCCGTTTCGTGAAGAATGAAGCTTCTTTTCGAATTCTATATCTCAAATTCTGTACTGTGATGGTAAAGAACAAAAATGTAATCCCTGAAGACTGAAAGGTAATAAATGGTCACAACTTAAACATTTCATCACAATTGATTGAAGGGTGGTTACTGTAACATGAATACTGATTATATATTAATATATATTTTTTAAGTGTACTGGTTAACTCGTGCCTCTTGGTACCAGCTCTTCCATGAACAGCTGTAATAATTTGCACATGAGCTTTTTTACTTGTACGTTTTTCTGATTCCTTCAGTAGTTTAAGTGTCTGTGCCACTTTTCTATTTCAAACTTAGCATAATTGGGGACTAAACATTAACATTGAGAAAGATGCCAAAATCTGGAAATTTATAAAGGCAAATTGATAACTATCAGGTGTTGATATTTTGAAACACTTTCAGATTAATGCTCAGTTTTAATTTGTATTGCATATGAAGCAGTCATAAGCTTGTTAGTCATGGGCAGTGATGTGGAATTGTTAGAAGTGTATTTTGTCTTTGAGTCAAAATACAAATATGGCAGACTTGCATGTGGCGGAAGTGCACAGAGGATCCCCAAGAGGGAAAACCAATGGCAATGCACAAGCCTCAAGTTTAGAATCTCTCAATTCTAAGCAGCAACAGTGACTTTTGGGGGGGGGGGGGGGGGGGGGGGGTGTGGATGAATCATTATTACCAAGGATGTTTATTATTGTTTGCAAATTGAGCTAAATCCATATTACCTCTTAAGTCTCATAGATGCACTAAGATTTTCAGAGAATCATAAGATATATTTTCATCTTTCAGATTTCACAGCAGAGATTGGCATGTAAAGGATTCGGGAACGAATATAATGGATTGTAGTCTCATATTGAAGTTACAGGAATTTACCCAATTTGAAGCAGCAAAATTAAATAGATCCATATAGTATAATGTAAAAATGCAGTCCGACTCAAACAAAAAGCAATGTTCTCAAAAGACATGAAGGAAAAGTACCATGATAAATTTTAGAAGCTGATCATTCTTTACAATGAAAGAAAACTTTGTAAAACAATAGTAATTTTTGTCAACTACTTTTATAGCTAGTTGAGTGGTGGCAAATTTCTTACAGGGTATGGGCTTTTGTCAGAGAAAACTGCACTTAACGTGAAAGTACAAAGGTTTCAGCAATGGTCGGGTATATTGAAAGTCAACACATCTACCATTAGTAGTCGTTGCTTAACTGCAGTGATTTATGTAAAACTGCTTTTCCATGAATTGAAGAATGTGATCCATTCATAGGATGCCAGGAATAATGCATTTGCTATGCTTTTGACAACAAAAGTGACATTATGAAACCGATCACTGTTTCATTTTTTTGGGAGAATCTACTTTTCTAAAATTGTACTCCTGAAGAAACAGTTTTTTAAAACATTTTTTTGTTGCAGGACTGATATGGTTGAATGTTACTTGAATAAGTTCATCAATAATTTTCATGAGCATTGCATTACTAACAGTGAAGATATTGTGAGATTTGGAAGAACCAACAGTGAACTGTTGGTCTGCCAGTCAGTGGTAACTTGAATGGAATTCCACACCTGCAGAAATAATTCTTGAAATATAGAAGATGGTTCAAAGGCCTTATGCAATCATGTGCTTGTAAGTAGAAAGTGCAGCAGCACTAATGAGTACCATTTCATAATAGAAATGGAGTGGGGGAAGGGTCATCTGAATGGAAAAGAACATACTGTAAATTCCTATGTACTACAAAAACGCCTATGCTCTAACCAATTCCACTTCTAGCATTCTCAAATTGCTGTACATTTTGCTATTATAATATAAAATCCAAGTCTAAAAATTGGGACAGACTATGGGCCCGGAAATAGCGGTCACTTCAGGGAACTGTTGTACCGTAAACACTTCTGGATTAGAGCCCTGTGAATTGTTCATATGTTCAATGATTTATTTCGATTGATAGCTGTGAAAATTCTGCCTTTTGGCTGCTTAGAAAGCCTGTTGGCATCACAGCAGTTCGCACAAGGGGATCCCCACTACAGTCCATTGATTGATTTGAATTGAGATCACATGGTTTCAGGTGGGGTGAAGTGTATATGTTGTGATACACAAGATATTGCAATTGTCTGGGACATGCTCAATGGACCAGATGGTCTTTACCTGTCTGTCATTGTTCGTAAGTGAATAAGCTCTTAAAATTCTATCTTTTTAAAATAGAGAGAGCAAAAGAAAGATCAGAGCTCGCAAGGGGAAAAAGGCAAACCTGAAATAAAGGTGGACAAACTTCTTTAAAATTTTGATTTTTAGTAAAATTGACACATTTCTCACTGCATAAAATTAAAACTAGTTTATCCAGGCCCTTAACGTTTGTTTAGCAGTAATTACGCTGTCAAAACCCCAGTTACACCTAATCCTTTTGGGTCTAACGTTTAGTGGGGCATTTAACAGCGTACTTACTGCAGAAGATCCTAAGTTTTCATCAGTTTCAATGATTTGACTGATTACACAAATTGCCGGGGGGAGATGGTGCACTGCACAGCCTGTTTCGAAGCCATTAATGACCGACTGCAACTTCGGCATTTCCGCATGCGCAAATTCCGGGCCATGATATTAATGTGAAGACTGAATTATATTTGCAGATCCTGGTGCAATTATAAGCTGCCCTATAAACCCACTACACCTAAAGGCTTCACATTGTCTTAACTCCTTGTGTACACCCATGGGAGATTAATTACTGAAAAATTATAAATGAGCAGTTTAGTCACTGTAATAAGGTACACTGTGTTGATGTTTAATTTTCTCACTTCAGGAGAACCGTTGTACCGTAAACACTTCTGGAATAGAGCCCTGTGAATTGTTCATATGTTCAATAAGAATGCATTTGAGGTGGAAAGACCGCTAGAACACAATTATTTAAACAAGGTACTAAGGTGCCCAAGAGGATCCTGGGGAGTTTTCAGAGTTGCTAGACATCTGCCTGAACTCAGTAGTATCCCATGTTCTACATCTTTTCTGTATTTCTGTTGCTTCAATATTCGTGTTTTAGCCAGTGGTACTACTGTTTTCCATTGGGTAGCTCACGTCGTCTTTTGGAAGTTAAGACAGGAGATACTCTATAGAACAATTGTTTCCAACATTTCGTAGAGAATGCAAAAGCATGGTTGAGAAACTGCATGTACATATGTTTTTATATTTTATTTGTAGGAATACTTTGGGTCTGCTACCAAATGAGGTATTTTTTTGTTGAATAAAAGCATTTTTTTTTAAAGACCATTTCCTTAAAAAGGAAGAAACGTTGCATTAAATTCTGAATGCATCTATGTTGAGCACTAGAAAAGCAGAGCCTTGGTTCTAATTGAGAGCCATTAATACAGATGCTGACTTGAAATTAACATTATACTTGAGTATATTTTTGGGATAATTTTTCTGTCTTTAAGTTTCAAGATTTTTGCTTTTCAGATATGTCTCCTGTGGAAGGACACAATTTGCATCTTTTGCATGGTGTACAACAACAACCTTTGTAAAATATAAGATGTTTATACCTGGGGACAAATTACAGGTTTTGTGTAATTCTGATTTAATGAAATAAGCTAATAATCTGTGCTATTAAGAAACTTTTAGAAAAAAATATGGCTAAACTTCTTTTTCTGATAATTACTACAAACTGACAAAGTAAGCTCATTTTACCAGTACTGCACTTTATTTGTTTCCTTCGTAATGTATTTTGTGGATATGCTGGAATTCTGATGATGGCTGAAATAATACTGCTATACACAAGTCCTGAATCTCTTGAATTTCTAGATCATGATGAATAGAATAGGTGGGCTTGATTTGTAATATGTCATACATTTCAGAAAATCAGTTTGCAAAGTATCAATATAAGAATGTGAAATTTGTTTTGGGGATTGCTAAGTGAAAATACATTAATTCAAATGTAATTACAGATGCTTTCATGAAAAAAAAAGTCAGACATTGGGGGTAATTTTCAATTAGGTGGTGCGAATCAAGGGGAATCGAGGAATATGGGGATCGGGTGGGAAAGTGGAGTTGAGGTCTAAGATCAGCCATGATCTTATTGAATGGCGGAGCAGGCTCGAAGGGCCATATGGCCTACTCCTGATTTTTATGTTCTTAAACTGATGGAAGTTAAATTGAAGTCAATGGAAAGGAAAATTGGGCTGAGTGTAGAACTGGCTGCTGATCCAATTTTCTGCCCACCGCTGAAGTTGAAACTTGCCCCCATTATCTGTTTCGCAGAGGGTACATTATATACAAGTGGGATACAGTTGGATTTAAACCCTGCTTTATTTTTTTTCTTCCCTCCCCAATATTCAGATTTTTAATCGTAGTCCTGGAAAGTTACTGGGGTTTTTTGGTAGCACAAACAGGGTTTTTTTGTGCCATTAAAGGTAAGAAACTGAACGTACACAGATAATCTGTGCTGGTAGGTTGACCATGAAAATGTTTTTATTTTCAGAGAGAACAGGATATGAGGATGGGTGATATGGGTCCACGTGGAGGAATTGGCATGGGAGGTAGGGCTTTAATCCATGAAAACACCTGAGGTGTTAGACATCTGTTACTTCATGGTTCTGCCGAGCAATGTTCTTTGGGACTGTACCTGTTTGAAAGATGAAATTATTATTTTATAAATTTACATGTAAAGGTGTAAATGCTGTGCTCTGAATGTTGTAAAGCTACATCTAGTACATGTACTTAAGAGTCTATACCATGGAATACAGCTTATTAAAATCAGTTAGCATTTGTATTGTACAAAATTTTGTACATAACCAGACTCTACTATGGTGTATAATTGCTCTTCATGCACTGTGAAACTAGTAGTCAAATAAGCATCCTCACGTTTATATACTTCACTGATATGTTGACAAATAAACTCGAATGCATTTAATTTATTTTAAGCCATACTGTAGTTGAATGTTTTTGTCATAAGGTAATAGCGCTTTTGAATTTTAACAAGTCCTGTTCTTGTTTTAGGTTCACCAAGCTTTTATTCCGATTGTCGACATTTTTATTCGCTGATGTCCGATAGTTCTGAACCAGTTTGTATACTTGAGCAATTGTGCCAGCTTAGTAAAACCTAATTGCGCTGACTGGCCATGTCCTATTGTTATGGTTTAAGTTTCACACTTTTTTGCATTGTGGTAAATTATCTTCTGCAGTAGTTTGAACATTGTAAAGCTACATCTTATTCTTATACCAAAGAGAAGATAATGTGCAAAACAGCTTTTGTATATTAAACAATTAGTATTTAATGTGCAAAATTTTGTACATAGATTGTAGTACAGCACATAATTGTTCTTCGTGCACCGTGAAACTAGTAGTCAAATAAGCATCCTTGCGTTTATATGCTTCAATGACGTGTTGGAAAATAAACTCTAATTTATTTACTTGTTTTTAAGTCATACTGCAGTTGACTGTTTTTGTCATATCACTTTTGAATATGAGCAAGTCCTGTTCTCGTTTTACCTTCAAGCTTCTATTCCTATTGTCAAAAGCCGTTCTGAAAAACTTTGTAAAAGTTCAAGCAGTATTACCATCTATACAATACTAAAGACAACTTATTTAAACTTGATTGCACTGACTGACGATGTCGCATTGTTATGGTACAAGTTGCATCTTTTTAAAAATTCTGATAAACAATTATCAGAATATATGGATCGAGAGGAATCTTAAAGGTTGACTTTTCAATTAAATTGGGAGTAGCCATGGATAATCACTATTAGGTTCCACCATTAAAAGTCTAAACCTGCAGTTTTTATTCAATTGTCATGTTCACGTTGATGCATGGAGTACTCATCGTGCAACCTCAAGGCCGGAAAAAAAAGACTTGGATTTATATAGCATCTTTCACAACCTCAGGACATCCCAAAGCGCTTTACAGCCACTTAAGTACTTTTGAAGTGTAGTCACTGTTGTAATGTAGAAAAAGTAATAGCTAAATTTGCACAATGCAAGATTCCACAAACAGCAATGTGGTAATGACCAAATAGATGATATTAGTTGAGGGATAAATATTAGTCATTGGATTGCAGAATCTCTTCTAATTGATCTGTATCACTTTTTGACCGTTGCCTATCCCAATGTTAGGGTAGGTCTGTAAAGACTACAAATACAAAGCAGCATTCTTATCTTATATGGGGCACTGTAGCCCAAGGCTAGAAAAAGTGATGATCCATGGCATTAATTACAATATTGTCCAATTGAAATTGCTGACTAGCCACAGGCATGGCTACATGTAGTCACTGTTATCCACGTTCACTAATTTTAGTCGAAAATATCTTGCACACAATACAGATAAGTGTGCTTCACACAAGTATATTCACTGAGCAAATATCTCCCATCATTACAGCAATCAAAAATACCTCCGCTTTTTGTCTTGCCATTTTACCAACACATGGTGAAAGTGCACATGGATATGCTGCGCAAATGAGTATTGAAATCACATGCCCAATTACACTGTCTACTCATTATTTTATTTACTAATCAGAAATGCAATTAGGCACATCTTGATTCCTACTGTAACTAGTAGCTAATGTATTGGACAATAATGACCTATTGCCACTGGAGGCAGCTGTTGTAGGTAGCTGGGGGAAAATAATCTCCACCGAGTGGTGCTCTGCGTCACCTCATTCATATTACAGTACCCTGTTCTGCTGTCTAAATTGGGGCTCCTTCTGGAAGCAGTATTGTAATATAAATGCAGCATTAGTACGGATTTCTGTGTGTTCACATTTTTTAATCAAATGGTTAAATTGAAACTGGATTGGGAAAAGAGCACACTTGTGATCAACTTGTATTCAGACTGAATAAGCCTATTTTTATCCTAGCAATAAAACCAAGAAATTTTCTAGCTGGAAGTGTTGAAACAGTACTTAACTGCTGAAACATTAGATGCCGGTATGGTTCATACCTAAAAGATAACCAACCATTTTGTATACTGGCAATAATAGGATTTCTGTTCAATGGAACTTAATTGGACTCAAGTTACAAATTAACCTGTTGTCTCCCTCACAGATGTGTGTGTGCGCTCATACAATGGTTATCAAAGAGTAACTGGAAGCTTTTTATTATATGCATTCCAAAATAGCATTCTTTACATGTCTTACGATGCACTTTATTCCTTATTTCAGTACCTCCTTTTTTTTGCTGAGAAAGGAACTTTAACTCCAGTAGTGACTGGGTACGTCTAGAATTTCTGCTAGCTGAGCTCGGAGCGCTTTGTCTGTAGGAATCTGCTCTATTATATTGGCCAGTCTAAATCAAGTAAAACTAATATACTGTTAGGAAGTGGAACTTGGGTAATCCAGTTTGATTAATCCATGAAATGGATACTTAAAAGCTGCAAGTGAAATAAAATGAATTCTGTTGGTGCAATGTCCACAGCACAGAAATTATCAAGAGTTCTGTTATTTGCGCTGTATTTTGTAACTACTCAAAGATGCATGGCAAAGTCGGTATCCAAGCAAATACTGTAAGTTAAGGACTCAAACATAATTGAGTGGATGGTTACTAAAATGCAACTTTGCTTGGTGCTTGATAAGGTAATTCTGCAAAGTGGATATGATTTGAACTTTGTAGGCTTGTCATTCCTCGTATTCTGTAGCTGCCCACTTTTTCTCCCCTCATCTCCCTCACCAACTGGGTGTATGAACATTTCATCAACAAGTGTACAATAAAGGGACGTAATTGTAAAATGACTTATATTTTAGAAATTATGCTATTTAAGAATAGCACTTGGCTTTAGTATCTTGCTTGTATAACATTTTAATGGCTGTACTTCAAAGTGGTTGAAGGGAGAGAATCCAAGCTTGCAGAGAAGATGAAATTATTCCGCAGTGCTTTTATTTTTAATGCAATACTTTTGTTTCAAGTTACCATTGTGTGGTTTAAGATTCTGGTATTAATTACTTGGAACTGAATAGTTAAGCATGAATAGGTACTATGTGGAAGGTTGAAGTACTCTAAATAATTTTATTAATGCTTTTATAGTTCTTTGCAATTTGCTTTAATGCTTGAATTAAAATGAAAACATTGGGAGACAAATATGTTAAAATGGGTAAACCAATACTATTTAGAATCGTTTTCAGTTGACTTACTCTGGCAGTGCAGCTTTTTACAGCTGGTAATGTAAAGCAAAATATTACAGAATTGGTTAAGACCAATATTCTGTTCATATTTTACTTTAGGTTGTAGAAATGAAGAGAAAATACATGCTAAATTTTACAGTTCAATGGTCTCTTAGACTTATTTATATTGGTGTAAACCAAGCTTAAAAACCATATGCCCATGCCAATAGAAATTTACACCTGGCTTGGAGTGAAAAGTTCCAAGGGAGATAATTAAATCGGTGTGATTTGACAGCCCTTGTTTTTATACATAACGGAATTTTTTGCCAAATATAAGCAGTGGCAAAAACCTTCCCAATTAATAACTTGTAATGTAGGACTGGAGGTTTTGTGACGAAGGAAAATTGATAAATTTGCTTAAGCTGTTGAAAAATCTTCGTGATCAATTGAACAGAATACCCACCGTTTAGTTTGTAATATGAAAAAATAATTTTGCAGCTAAAGGAATACTTAATCCGTAAATACTTGGTATTTGGCCTCATTGTAAAGAGGTGTTTCTTTGGACTATATAATATAATTTATAATTTTGCCATTTGTTTTTCCAGTTTCATTGGATATTTCCATTTCTGCAAAACAATATATTTGTGTTGATACTTACTTCTTATTGCAGAGAGCTTGTTTATGATAAAAGATGTTGGGAGAATGTTTGTTTTAAATGTATGTGTTGTCTGTCTGTGTGTTTGTGTGTGTATATATACGCTATAATATAATTTGTACAGTCCCAAAGAACAATTTTTGCAGGCTGTTACTCAGGTAGCAGTTGCCTTGCATGGTCAGTCTATTAAATAAGCATGTTTCTATATTTATTAAGTTTCTACAAATATTCAATCCAATTAATTGCCTTGGAAGCAAAATTAGATGTAGGCTAGATCTAAGTACCCACTATTTTGCATAGATGCGTATAGCCCGGCCCCTGCTGGCAACCAAGGCCCTGCTCCACTTATGGGTATGAACATGAACAACCGTGGACCTATGCCTGGCGCTGCAATGGGACCTGTCCCAACCATTGGGCCAGAAGGAACTGCAAATCTGGGAACACCCATGCTGGGAGACAACAGTGGAACAATGGTAATGTATTAAACCACCTAATGTTTATTGACATTTTTTAAAGTAACGTAAGGTTTGTTTACGCTAACACTCAGACTGGCATGATCTTTTTATCAAAGAGTTCCATATATGGTATAAATAAATAGGATAGAAACTTTCTAGATTTCAGCACACATACTTTATAGAAAGCATGCTTGGAAAATAAACAATCGGTGTCATTGGGTACTTTTAGGTACATGCTCAATTAGGAAGATGAGTTTATACATACATGTATGTGATGAAGTGAATGAAAATTATTGAGCAGAGTAATATAGCAATTGCAGTTTTGAAATTGTAAAGGGAGTATGGGTATATTGAAATTGGGCATTTCAAAGTATAGCTAGTATAAATTATAACTCATGAGATATTTACCATTTCAGTATAACAATAAGGAATAGGAGCAAGAGTACGCCATTCGACCGTTCGCACCTGCTCTGCCATTCAATAAGATCATGGCTGATATTCTACTTCAACTCCACCTTCCTGCACAATCCCCATAAACCTTGATTCCCTTAATATCAAAAAATCTATCGACCTCTGTCTTGAATATACTCGGCGAGTAAGCATCCACAGCCTGCTGGGGCCGAGAATTCCAAAGATTCACAACCCTTTGAGTGAGTGAAGAAATTTTTCCTCATCTCAGTCCTAAATAGCCAACCCCTTATTTTGAGACTGTAACCGCTGGTTCTCTACTCCCAGACCAGGGGAAACATCCTCCCAGCATCTACCTTTTATGAAGCCCTGTAAAAATGTTTCAATAAACATTGACTGACTTTCAATAGGCAAGCAATTTCATCTAGGATTAATTTTTAGTTTTTTTTTAGTGATTATACTTTAGAGTAATTAATTGGAGTAAACATAAATTATGCCAATAACTATATTGTTACAGGACCATTCAGTAGGTCAAACTAAATCCAAAAGCAATAAATGACTGTCCTTTGTATATTCTGATGGACTTTGGGCAGGTTTGACTATAGGTAATATTTTCTGTGATACAATTTGGGAGAAAAATTAGGTAAAATCCAAATGTCATCTTTGTTGAGGGGCTTGTGTAACACTAAGCGTTCGCCCATATTATGTGCCGCCTGCCATTGCACTTTACTCAAAACAAGCATGAAATTAAAACCATACTTTAAAGCATTTCAAGTTTCCCAGGCTAAGTCACAGAACTTGTTAATGATACTTCCAATTTTGCTGTAAATACTTAGGTGCTCTTACTTTAGATTGTGCAGTTTTGTACAATGTGCCAAGTTTTCTGAAAGTGTAAACATAACTTTCGGATATTGAACTCAAATTCATAAAAAAACATTGTTTGCATCTTCACACTTGTGCAAAGCCAAAGTTGACCAGAGCTAGAATTTAAACCTCAAGTAATGCGGCACAAGGCTAAAATGGGAAATTGAGAATTCCATAAGCATTCCTATCTCCAATCATTTCTCCGCAGTTTTGGGGCATTTTGTATGTCGAGGTAATACCCTGTCTACTGTTAGAATTGGTTGTGCTTGAGATAATGGAATGAGAAAATTCTAGCCCTGTTTCTCATCAAAATTGAAAGCTTGAATTGTTGGTTTGTTTGAATCTGGCATACAAGTTGCCTCCAAAATGAGAGTGTAGATGGAAAAACTTTAACGGTGGGTGCAGCCCATGTCGGTGTGCCAAGTTAAAAAGTTTATGTTTATTTGTCAACAGAAGCTGCTAAAATTTGTGAAATAGTATTAACAAGGACAGATATTGTGTTTTAAATTCTAAAACACGTGTACCATAGCTAGCAACTTTTGTATTTTGATCTGAGGTTAGAATCTAGGTCTGATCACATGGAGAAGGTGCCATCTCCACTGTCTGAAACTGTTCTTCTGTAATGGAGAGTAGTTTCACAAATGGGAAGTGGGGATAGAAGTGAATGTCCTTGCAAGTTGAAAAACATTGCCAATATCTTCCACTTTCAGTGGTCTTGCCTTCCATTTTAGTTTAACTGTTAATTTTTTAACAAAAAGTCTTTTTTAACTGTTTTCCTTGTTGGTACATGCACAAATTTATTTTAAAAAGCGCCCTCTTCCCACCTAGAACTGAACTACTGGCCAGAAGAAAAGTTGATTTCATAATTGTTAAAATACGTGAGAGGACAGGACTGTTACAGGTGACAGGCTGGCAATACTGTTTTGTTGCATGAATCAGTAGCAAACATCCACTCTTGCCTATCTCGGCATACTCTACTTTTGGTCACAGATAAACAACTTGAAAAATGGGTTTTGTTTATTTTGATTGGACTGCATTTGCTGCTTATTGTCGCAAATGGGAACCAAATTGATATTTTCCTTTTAGATCTATTTATATAAACCATATGTATGTGCTGGGATTAGTTTTACTGTGTGTGATCTAAACACATGTATAGAGAGAGAGAAAAAGCACACTACTATTTTGTGATTACCAAACGGACTTATTTACAGGAAAACAAAAAACTATTTTAGTGCAGTGTCTGGTATTTTTGATAATTTGGTTAAACCATATCAAAATGGTATTTATTAATTTGTGGTGTTCCATACCTGCCTGTTTGCCACTTAAATCATCCATCGTGCAGTTCCTGATTTTAAGAATTGCCCCAAAAATCTGCTGGTAGAGAATGAAACAGGTAGTGCTGCAGCTCTGGTAATGCAGCAGGATTCTGTTCATTTTCCACACCCAGAAGCAATCTTCTCCTTCAGTTTGAATTTGTTGCTAAAGCAGGTCCTGATTGGAGGAGTTGGCAGTACTACTGGGAGTGGACTATTGCATCCCCACTGAGTTGGTGGCTATTTCTTTAATTTCCTGATGGAAAATCAGCTGTTTCTGCTGGTGAGTTTTTCAGAGATGGGCTTTTCATTCATGGAGCTTTTCTCACTCCGTGTGGCTGTTTTCTGGGAGGGGAGAGTTGGTTGCAGTCGAGGCTTGACCACTTTAGAGCAACCCAGTATTCCCCTTAAAAAGTTTCAGCAGTTACTGAACCTATGTATTCTAGCATCCTTGCGTGTACCGCGCCTCCCCTGAGACTATGGAAAACCAAGAGACAGTTCCAACCCCTGCTTGCCTGATTTCCCCATCCACTATTCCTGCAACAAGCAGCATAGAGTCATAAGAGAAGAGAGAGAAGTAGACACAAAGGGCTGATGAAGGTGAGAAGACGGAAATGCAAATGGCAGAAGAGAAGGAGTAATTCAGGAGAGAGAGGCCGAAGTGGAGGAGGGGTCGGGGAGGTGACAGATGCATGGAAGAAGTGGAGAAGTGAGGGAAGTGGTTGAGCGGAGTAAGAGTATGATGTAGAGGAGGCGTGAGCAGAGAAATTGTTGAGGAAGGAGAGATGGGGAGTGAAGGTGGGCGAGGGGGAAGAAATGAAAATTTCAGCAGCGTAGAAGAGAGAGAAGTGGAGGAGGAGCAGGGATGGATGGATGGATTTGAAGGAGCAGGGGTCAGGAGAGAGATATTCAGAAAAGACTAGGAAGAGCAGGAAGTGTGGTGGAAATTGCATGCTGCAATGACTCCCAAGTAATGAAGTTGGATATGTTTTGAAACCATGGAATCATGCAGTGCACACTACTTCTTTGTTACATTCTTCAAAAGGATACCCCTGCTCTAATTTATTTAAAATGAGTTCAGAAACATAAAAACACTCTGCTTCATTTGTTATAACATGCATAAATCGAATGCAAATTTAAGTGTGGGAAGATGATACAGCCTTAGCAGTGGACCATAATGTTAATGTCAAGTAAACCATATATTATGAAGCCGGTACTGGAGGTAATTGTATGAGCTATCAATGAGACAATATTAAAAAATACTTAATTACTGCTGGATGTGGAACTGGCCAGTAATTAAAAGATCATCAGTGATCACTTCTTTCAAAAAAAAATGTATGGTTGCAGCCAAAGCTATGCAAATACTACACTTGATGTGCGAAAAAATATTTTTCCAATTCCTTGGTTGATTGAATAATTAGAAGTTATGTCATGTTTTGGGTATTGATTTTTGTCATAAAACCATTGCTTTCATATTAATAAATTAACTTCTGGGTCTTTAAAGTACAGAGAAAATCAAATTTATAATTCCAAAATCTAGTGTACAGTGATGAATTTGCATAATAAGTTTTACCAGAGTTTGGAGTTCCAACAAATGGTGCTTCTAACTTTCTGTATTATGGCTGTAGTTACTTTTTGTGACATCTTGAAAGTAGGCTGTGAAATACAAATTTGTGTTTCATAATTCAAAGCTCCATTAATCTATACCTCAACTAATGTAATTGCTCCTTTCTATCTCCTTTTTGTATGTTCCTGGTACTGCTGGACTGCCTGCCAAACTTCATGACACCAACACGGGGATGTCGCCAATCAATTGATAAAATTGCCATCTTTTGGTTTGTTCCTACAATGGAACATGTAATGGACACTTTTTTTAATTGCTATCTGAATGGACACTAGCGCAATGATAGATTTCCTCAAGGAGGTCCTGGTCAAATGGGTTCTCCTCCTATGATCAATAGGGGAAATCTGAGTGGAACCCCTGCACCTGAGACGCCTTCCCAACAACCCATGGCAGGTGTGGGTGCTGTAAGTGGTGTGCCTGGTGGTTTTGGGAGAGGAAATCAAGGGGGTAACTTTGATGGAGCCAATAAACGCCGCAGATATTAGACATTTTGAATTGTAACAATACACCATTCCCTTCTGTGACAATTTAAGGTATATGGATATTTGGTGATTTTAAAAATATCAGTTGAGTTTTATCTGCTGTTACCTGACACTGTTTTTTAATGTGATGTAGATCTTTAGATTTTGTTTTTCTTATGTAAAATCTTTTGTTTGAATCTTTATATTGAAGTAAATGCTTCAGGCTTTGTAGTATAGGAACAGCAACCACATAAAACATCATTGTTTAGCAAGTTGGGTTTGCTCCTTGTGAATGTAGTACAATACATCTTTTAAAATGTGATTATGCTGTAAAATCCATGGAGTTTTGAATGATAAATAAAACAGAAAATCAACTATTTTCTTTTTGTAAAAGTAATTGAAGCCTAAGCAACTTATACTGAGAAATGCACAATGTATATGCTGTGCATGATTTGAAAATTGGTGGTGCATTCATCAATCCTATCTCTTTCATAGTTTTGAATACTGATGTGCAAATTATCCCACCCCACAGTTCAGTATACTGTTTCACAGGTTATTTGTCAAGTTCAAGACGCAAATGGCAATTACAGGCAACTCTCGATTATCCGGGTCTCTCGGGGATTGGGCTATGCCAGGTAAACAATTTCTCCGTTAGAGCGAGTTGACATTACAGTTAATGCTTACAATACTGCAGGTGTGCTCTAACCAATAGCTGTAGCGTATCTTCTAATCCTTGAATTGTAGTCCTCTAGATCTAAAGACTATTAGGCTTGTTGATTACTTCCTGTAACTGTTCATGGCATTTTAATGAATTATGAGAGGCAGTGGATCTGTGTGCAAGCGGGAGCTGAGGCAAGGCAGAGCGCTTAAAAGCAAGGCTCAACAGGCAACATTCGAAAGGAACATCAGAGTTTCAAAGTGACATCACACACACACACAATTTTAAATGCCGTCACAACAGTTTCCCGTTGCATCCGTGCGCAGATAATCGAGAGTTGCCTGTACTATCCGCCTTAATTTTTTAACTGCTTGAGAACAGTTGAAGGGTAAACTCCTATGTTTCTCTCCCCTAATACATAAGTAGGTCAAATTGCTACTTTTGGTGGTTTGTATAGAGTGTAAAAACTTGGAAGGGGTGCCTAGGAAAGTCTAATCCAAAGAGGTTTATTTTGTTTAAAGTCACCATGTTGAAATCTTGTGTAGTAGCAGTTGTGTTACAGGAACACTGCAGACGGCTTCTAAAGAGGTTAGCAACATCCATTAAATAGTTATTGTCAAAACAATTTTTCCATGTACTAGAGATTTTTGTAATCCTAAACTCTTAACGCCTCACTTGCCTGGGTAAGAAAAAATTTTCTTTGGAGTACTGAAGACTGAACCATATTGTTAATCTAATATCTAAAACAGTGGAGCCAACTTATTTCTTACCAAAAGAGCTGGTCTTTTTTTAATAAAATTATACGATATCTTGTGTTTCTCACAGCATTGAGCCCTTAATAAATTGAGTTGTGGGCTTGTTGAAGTTTAAAATGTTGACAGATTTTAATTTCCAACTTTTAAATGGTTGAGTTGTTTAAACTTTGTTAAATTGATTTTAGCAGTATTGTAGAGTGTCACAGCTTGCTCATAAATTGAGGCACAAGATTTTAAAATTTGTTTATATTAAAAAAAAAAATTCAAATTTGAGAGTTTTAAACATTTTGTTGCTTCAAGCTACTTGAGCTTTCAGTTGCTGCATCTTCTAAACAGTCATTTCAACTAACTTGTTTTTGGTATGTAACTATCATGGTCACCTATTATGTGTTGATTTCTTGGATCTGATTAGATTGTAATCAGATATGTATGGTATTTGTTGGTCACATGTAGCAGAGAGGAACTACACAATTTAAAAAAAAAAAAATGTTTTAAGTTTAACCTACGTCCTCGTTCTCTGTACTAATTTTGTTGAAGTTGAGAGGTGTCATTCATGACTGGAAATAGCTGTGACCTGAGTATTAGGGTTCTTTTAACCTTTTGTTACCTTGATTTTCAATAGTTAACCACTTTTTGGTTCCTTGTATTCCTCTAATTAGATTCATTTTTACATCTTGGTTGCTGTGCCCTACATTTCCACTCTTGTTTGGACATCTCAACAAAAGGGAAGTAATTTTTGTAATCAATATAAAATAGAAGGTTTTCAGGTGTTCTCTGGTTCATCTATTTTTCCAATAAATTTGGTATATTAATAAGAAGGCTTAACTATTTTAGCTTATACCAAGTGTTTGGATATTTTTTCAAAGAAAAGGGTGAGAAATGAGTTCCGTCAAACTCACCTCAATCAATAAATGGTACAGCTATGTGCTTCATTCACCCATTCCCTAGTTGAGCTGTCTAATGAGACAAAAATGTGTGCAGCCAATTCAGGGAAAACTGCAAAATTCCTCCAACTCCCAAAGGCAATCAAGCAAACTCCTGGAGGTTGTGGTAGCCTGTACATATTCTAATCGCAGCTGACTGGCAACTCACCCTATAAATGAAAATATCCTCTTAGGAACCACTCAAGTTCTCATTTGAATGACTCCAGTGATTCCTTACTTGCCACCTATTTTGGCAATTTATTCCTGACCTCTTTGACTTCAAACCCTTTGCCTGTGGATTTAATAGACATGGCCTCTAGCCCTACCATTCCTATATATATTTCAAATATTCTAATTTAACTGTGTCCATTTGGGTCATTTTAAAAACCTCAAATCATATCCTCGCTATCTCTGCATTTCTCTAAAGCAAGTAACCCCTGCAACGTATCCTCATTTGTTGTTATCTCCACTGCACCACCTTCTGAGCTTTGATACTCCTCACTGCACAGGGGCCAAAACTGGAGACTAAAGTGCAGGCATACTACCACCTTGTGTAGCCTAAGAATGATGCTCTTCATTGTTGCACCTTTTGTTGTCCTAAACTATCTAAAAACACTCTGTGTTGTCTATGGTCCCTCTCACACTGCACCTTTAAGAAATTATCAAGTTGATACCCCCTTGCTATGTATTTTTGTTGGTCTGTAACCTTTAATGGATGCATGGTGTAAACCTGCTGGAGTTTCCTAACTTATGAGTGCATGACTCTGCACTTGTAAATATTATAGAATGATCGCACAGAAGGGGACCATTTGCCCATCGTGCCTGTGCCAGTTCTTTAAAAGAGCTATCTAATAAGTCCCTTTCCCCATAGCCCTAGAAATCTTTACTCTTCAAGTATTTATCCAATTCGCTTTTGAAGGTTATTACTGAATCTGCTTCCACCACTCTTTCAGGCAATGCATTCCAGATCATCAGAACGGTGTGTATTTTTTTAAAATCCTCCTTATCTCGCCTCTGGTAGATTTGTAAATAATCTTAAATCTGGGACCTCTGGGTACCGATCCTTCTGCTGCTGGGGAGGGATTCTTTTTATTTGCTCTATCAAAACCCTTCATGATTTTGAACACCTCTCAAATTCTGTGACGCTCAATCAGATCCATTAACAATGGGATCCTCAACTCTTTGCTTATGTCCGAGAAATCAACTATTTACTTGATGATGTAATAGCTATCCTACAATCCTGTGCAATCTGGGTTTTATTTTTGCAGCAGCCGTCTAAGCAGTGCTTTACTAAATGCACTTCGAAGCGGAGATGTACGACATTATTCTGGTTATTTTTAAAGAACTCTGTTAGGTTCTGCCTCATTAATCTATGTCATACCACGTAGGGTATTCTGAACAATGTCCGAGTTCCCGAACAATATGATGCTTTCCAATTACATTATTACTGAAGTTAAATTCAAAAGCTTAATTGCCATGGTGCAATCTCTTTTTCTTAAATGATCAGATTACTTGAGCCAAATACCAATCTATGGGAATCAACCTGCACCTCAGCAAGCACCTGAATGTATGTATGAGCCAGTGGTTTGCATGAACTCATGAACCCTTAATGATTTTGAACATTTCTCATATCCTGTGACACTCCATATATAACCAAAGCTCAATCAGATTTATTAATAACAATCCTTAACCCTCTGTTTATGGAACCAACTACTTTCTTGACCTAATAGTTATCTTATTATCCTATGTGATTATTTTTTGCATAGTCATCTAAGCAGTGCTTTACTTCCCCAGTTCCATGAACTCTTTGGAGTAAATGGGATTTATGCATAAATGCATTATTCTTATCAAAAACCATTTCTGCAGTTATTTCTAATGAAGCGGTTTTAGCTCCCCATCTCTCCTATAACATTCTGGGTCTGTGACCGCTTTCAGAAGTAAAAAATGATGCAAAAATGTATTTAACTCCTCAGTCATAATACTTAAGTTTGCATCTAACTTGTTCTGACATCTCTTGAAGGACCAATATCGTCCTTGACTTCTAACTTAACTGCAAAATGTCTTGCCATCACTACTGCAGTTGTGTACAATCCTTTTTATTTTCAATGCATCTTGGGATTCCTAATGGTTTTAGTTATCCTTTGTTTTTGTTTGTTCTACCAATTTTCTTGGCAGTTCAACATCTTGTACATGTAGTGTATATCTCTATGCTTTTAAGCATATTTATAAATAATTTCACTGTAAAATGTTCAATTTTGACAGCTATGGATTTATGACCTCAATTACATTTTGTTTTTAAAAGTAAGTAAAACTTCTAGTGAACATGCTCATTTGGGTTGAAACCTCAGCACCAACGTTTGCAGAGTATTTTTATTTGTGGATGTTCACCTCAAGTCTGCAATGCCTGGAAAAGTGATGGTTGATGAAATGAGTGTTAAAGATGTATACGGTATTTTCATTACAGTAAAATGTCAGTTGACTGTTATCTATCTGAAAGCCTGATGATTACTCTTGTAAATTACTGATTATGCCTTTTGTACGTCCATGTAGGGTTTGATACTTGATATTTGTGTATGCCTATCATCCTGCAAATTTCTCATTTGAAAATGGATGTAGTATCCAGGAGATTAAACAGTTAAACAGTTCCGCTCTGATCTATTTATAAGAACAGCTAAAATGTAACTGGTTGTAAGGCATTACTAAAAAAATTAATTTAGCAGGCCGAGGCTGATTTTATCCATTGAGTAAATTGGATAAAGCATTTAAGAGACCTGATTTCTTGCTGGTTAAGTTTGCTTGCTGAAATATATTTTAAACTGTGATTTATCAATAATCATCATCATAGGCAGTCCCTCGGAATTGAGGAAGACTTGCTTCCACTCTGAGTTCTTGGGTGGCTGAACAGTCCAATACGAGAATTCATAGGCGGTCCCTCGAACGAGGATGACTTAGTTCCACGAGTTCACAGGTGTTTCGATGAAGGCCCCGATGTTCCAGTCCTGAACTCCAATTGAGGGGATGGAAGATGCCTGTGCGTGAATTTTTTTAACGTGTGGTGACCGTTGCACACCAGCCACTACATGGGCTTGGCAGAGCTAGGTCTTGGTCCAGTGGCAAGGATTAACCAAGACGACTGGAGACCTGCTCTGCTGCACGGACCTAGCGCGCATCTCGCCACAGGCACTCGCCGCTTATCCGCCCCGACCTTCCCACTCCTCTGTACCTGGGTCCTGCCGATGTTCCTGCCCTCGCTCCAAAATGGCAACCAGGGTTTTGATGACGTCGCCCAGAGAATTACAGTCTCTGTCACAGGTGGGACAGACAGTCATTGAAGGAAAGGGTGGGTGGGACTGGTTTTCTGCACACTCCTTCTGCCTGCGCTGTTTACTGCATGCTCTGTGACAATGCTCGGGGTGCTCAGCGCCCTCCCAGATGCACTTCCTCCACTTGGGCGGTCTTTGGCCAAGGACTCCCAGGTGTCGGTGGGAATGTTGCATTTTATCAAGGAGGCTTTGAGGGTGTCATTGAAATGCTTCCTCTGCTCACCTTGGGCTTGTTTGCTATGTAGGAGTTCCGAGTAGAGCGCTTGCTTTGTTCGCATGCCTGACGAGACTCCCAATGTGGCCCACCCAACGGAGCTGATAGAGTGTGGTCAGTGCTTCAATGCTGGGGATGTTGGCCTGATCGAGGACGCTAACATTGTTGCGTCTGTCCTCCCAGGGATTTGCAGGATCTTCGGAGACATCGTTGGTGGTATTTCTCCAGCGATTTGAGGTGCCTACTGTATATGGTCCACATCTCTGAGCTATACAGGAGGGCGGGTATCACTACAGCCCTGTAGACCATGAGCTTGGTGGCAAATTTGAGGGCCTGATCTTAGAACACTCTTCCTCAGGTGGCCGAACGCTGTGCTAGCGCACTGGAGGCGGTGTTGAACCTCGTCGCCTATGTCTGTCCTTGCCTAAACGGTTGTACTCAATAGCGACAAAACCAGTTGTGTTGCAAATATACTATCTATATACTGTAGGGCTTGTGCAAGATTTCAACTTCAGTAGCTTGCTATGGATTATGGTTGGATATGGGGCCCAAAATACTTTGTAGTTTAGATGAACATGCAGTAACTTACCACTTTTTAAAATTTGATTTGCATATGGGTTACAACTTCATTTGTTGAGTGAATTACTTCGTTTATAAGATTTCTTGTGCATTCAAAGTCAATTTTCTGGCATCAGTAGTTGTAGAAGCCTGTAAATGATGTAACTCAAAACAATCATGTTTCTACTTTGATATGTATACGGTTCTGCGCCATTGGATATAGTGCTTAAAATACTTGGTTGTCTTTTAAATTAATTTAGTTACATCACCATTTTCATTTTCCCTTAAGTCATTTCTGTTGCGCAGTCAATGTCCATGAGTGAATAGATTATTTTCCCTGCAAAAATTGTCAACAATAACTATAAAAATTTGCATAATTTTGAAGTGCTTCTCAGTACCCTGAAATGGGGGCACAATTCATGTTCTATGGCTGGTAATTACAGGATCCACTAACAATCTGTTTATATCCAGGCACTCCGGATGCTAGTTGTCCAAGTCAACTGATGGTGATATGAATCATTTCTGGTTACCAGATTTTCTTTCATCTTTTGATAATTTTCTCCTCTTCACCCTCTTTCCTTAATGGGATTAACTCCATACTGGGCTGTGGCTCCATTGAATTGGTCATCCTCCCACATATCAGTTGACTGGCCTTTCATATTTGTGCCTCAGCCGTGGATCCTATCTTATCCAATGTTTGCACTACGCAACAGTAGTGGTAACTGTGTCCACACATGATACCAATCAGGAGCGCGAACCCTGGCTGTCTTTTTTTTGTCACCCCCACTTCCAATCATTTAGGCCAATTGTGTTGCCTCAACAGAGATTGGAAGCGCAGTTGGAGAATGCATCAGATTTTAGTTAGAAAAACAGCAATGAACTTTGATGTTTTCTTGCTTTTATTCACTGCTCTAACGCTGCCTTAGATCAGCACCTTTTAAAAGAAAAATAAAATGTCCATCAGTCTGCATGAGGGATTATGAGCAGCTAGGGGCCACATTAAAAGTCAGAACCACAAAGGTAATAATCTCTGGATTACTACCTGAGCCAAGAGCAAATTTGCATAGGGTAAATAAGATCAGAGAGTTAAACACGTGGCTCAAAGTCTGGGGTGGGAGAAATGGGTTTGGGTTTGTGGGACACTGACACCGGTACTGGGGTAAGAGGGAGCTGTTCCGTTCGGACGGGCTCCACTTAGACCGTGCTGGGACTAGGGTCCTGGCGAATTAAATAACTAGAGCTGTAGAGAGGGCTTTAACCTAACTAGTGGGGGGGGCGGGGTTGGGTTCAGGGGAGTGAAAATTTAAAAAGTCAAAGAATAAGGAGAAGGCAATAGAGTAGAGTAGCGCTGGGGGAAATTAAAACCAAAGCATGCCAGGAAGGGAAGAATGTATAAACATAAAGGTGAATCATAAAATGGGGTCAAAGCGGGAAAAAATGGTTAAAAAAACAAATTTAAACGCTCTTTATCTGAATGCACATAGCATTCGTTAGAAAACAGATGAGTTGACAGCACAAATCGATACAAATGGGTATGATTTGATAGCCATTACAGAAATGTGGTTGAAAGGTGACCAAGGCTGGGAACTAAATATTATGGGGTATTTGACAATTCGGAAGGACAGACTGAAAGGAAAAGGAGGTGGGGTAGCTCTGTTAGAGATCAGTGCGTTACTGAGAAACTATATTGGCTCAGAAGATCAAGATGTTGAATCAGTTTGGGTAGAGATAAGGAATAATAAGGGGAAAAAGTCGCTGGGCATAGTCTATAACCCCCCTAACAGTAGCTACACTGTTGGACGGAGTATAAATTAATAAATAATGGAGGCTTGTAAAAAAGGAACAGCAATAATCATGCGTGATTTTAACCTTCATATTGATTGGACAAAGCCAATTGGCCAGGGTAGCCTAGAGGAAGAGTTCATAGACTGTATCCCGGATAGCTTCCTTGAACAGTATGTTGCGGAACCAACCAGGGAGCAGGCTACCTTCGATCTGGTACTGTGTAATGAGACAGGATTAATAAACAATCTCCTAGTAAAGAATCCTCTAGGAATGAGTGACCATAACATGGTTGAATTTCAAATTCAATTGGAGGGTAAGAAAGGCGGTTCTCAAACCAGTGTCCTAAGCTTAAATAAAGAAGACTACAAAGGTATGAAGGCAGAGTTGGCTAAAGTGGACTGGGAAAATAGACTAAAATATGGGATGGTTGATGAGCAGTGGCAGACATTTAAGGAGATATTTCATAACTCGCAACAAAAATATATCCCAATGAGAAGGAAAGACTGTAAGAGAAAGGATAACCATCCATGGCTAATTAAGAAAACCAGGGCAGTGGGAGGCCAGAGGATTGAGAAACTTTTAAAAGCCACCAAAGAACGACTTAAAAAAATAAGAGGGCGAAGATAGATTATGAAAGTAAACCAGCACAAAATATAAAAACAGAGAGTAAGAGTTTCTACAAGTACATAAAAAGGAAACAAGTGGCTAAAGTGAATGTTAGTCCCCAAGAGGATGAGACTGGAGAATTAATAATGGGGAACAAGGAAATGGCAGACGTTGAACAAATATTTTGTATCGGTCTTCACAGTAGAAGACACTAAAAACAGTGGATAATCAAGGGCTATAGGGAGGGAGGAACTTAATACAATCAATATCACTAAAGAAGTAGTACTTGGTAAAATAATGGGACTAAAGGTGGACAAGTCCCCTGGACCTGATGGTTTCAATCCTAGGATCTTAAAAGGAGTGGCTGCAGAGATAGTGGATGCATTGGTTGTAATCTACCAAAATTTATTTGATTCTGGGGATGTCCCAGCAGATTGAAAAATTGCAAATGTAACACCCCTATTTAAAAAAGGAGGCGGACAGAAAGCAGGAAACTGGGCTCAAAATTGCCCAGGAGTTGCTCCGTTTTTGGATTTTTTCTGGAGTATCTTTTAAAAAAAAACATTTTGCACATTCAATTTGCACCAGTGCAAGTGAGTTAGGATTTTTTTAGTTTTTTTTTGCAAAAGGGGGGGCATTACCAGCCACCTATGCCCGTTTTGGCCATTTAGGTCACTTTGGACAGCTAATAGTTACACTGGCCTAAGTTAGTTTGGAGTTTGTGGCCGCACAGTAAACCCTTGCGCAGAGTTAAGAAATCAGCGCAGGTCGGTACATCGGAGGCCAGCAGAACTTAATGACTTGACTAAAGAATGTGAATAGGATCAAACAGCTATACAGGACTTACTAGGGAAACAAGGGTCTAGCGAGAAGGAGGAACTAAAATAAATCCTTATTAGTCAGCAAATTGTGTTAGGGAAATTGATGGGATTGAAGGTCGATTATATCCCCAGGGCCTAATAGTCTGCATCCCAGGGTACTTAAGGAAGTGGACCTAGAAATAGTGGATGCATTGGTGGTCATTTTCCAACATTCTATAGACTCTGGATCAGTTCCTATGGACTGGAGGGTAGCTAATGTGACCCCACTTTTTAAAAAAGGAGGGAGAGAGAAAACACGGAATTATAGACCGGTCAGCCTGACATCGGTGGTGGGGAAAATGCTGGAATCAATTATTAAAGATGTAATAGCAGCGCATTTGGAAAGCGGTGACCGGATCGGTTGTAGTCAGCATGGATTTATGAAAGGGAAATCATGCTTGACAAATCTTCTAGAATTTTTTGAGGATGTAACTAGTGGAGTGAACAAGGGGGAGCCAATGGATGTGGTGTATTTAGACTTTCAAAGGGCTTTTGACAAGGTCCCACATAAAAGATTAGTGTGCAAAATTAAAGCACATGGTATTGGGGTAATGTACTGACGTGGATAGAGAACTGGTTGGCAGACAAGAAGCAGAGAGTAGGAATGAACAGGTCCTTTTCAGAATGGCAGGCAGTGACCAGTGGGATACCGCAAGGTTCAGTGCTGGGACCCCAACTATTTACAATATACATTCAATTCCTTCATCTAAATCATTAATGTAACATCTCCAAGTTTGAAGATGACAAGCTGGGTGGCAGTGTGAGCTTTGAGGAGGATGCTAAGAGGCTGCAGGGTGAGTGGGCAAATACATGACAGATGCAGTATAATGTGCATAAATGTGAAGTTATCCACTTTGGTGGTTAAAAATTGGAGGGCTGATTATTATCTGAAAAGTGACAGATTGGTAATGGGCGAGGTGCAACGAGACCTGGGTGTTATGGTACATCAGTCATTGAAGGTTGACATACGGGTGCAGGAGGCGGTGAAGAAGGCAAATGGCATGTTGACCTTCATAGCGAGAGGATTTGAGTATAGGAGCAGGGAGGTCTTACTAAAGTTGTGCAGGGCCTTGGTAAGGCCATACCTTGAATAGTATGTACAGTTTCGGTCTCCTCATCTGAGGAATGACATTCTTGCTGTTGAGCGAGTGCAGCGAAGGTTCACCAGACTGATTCCTGGGGTGACAGGACTGACATGAAGAAGGACTGGATCGACTAGGCTTGTATTCAATGGAATTTAGAAGAATGAGAGGGGATCTCAGAAACATATAAAATTCTGACGGGATTAGACAGGTTAGATGCAGGAAGAATGTTCCCGATGTTGGGGAAGTCCAGAACCAGGGGTCTCAGTCTAAGGATAAGGGGTAAGCCATTTAGGACAGAGATGAGGAGAAACTTCTTCACTGAGAGTTGTGGGCATGTGGAATTCTCGACCACAAAGTTGTTGGGGCCAGTTCGTTAGATATATTCAAAAGGGAGTTAAATGTGGCCCTCATGGCTAAAGGGATCACGAGGTATGGAGAGAAAGCAAGAATGGGGTATTGAAATGCATGATTAGCCATAATGACATTGAATGGTGGTGCAGGCTCAAAGGGCTGAATGGCCTACTCCTGCACCTATTTTCTATGTTTGTATCATATGACAAACTTCGCAAGGTTAATTTACTATACAACAGAAGCATTCATGGAAGCTTAAATTACAAAAATTAAAGGTAAAGAGACAAAACATATTTACATAATTTTTTCAAAATATCCAAATAAAAAATAGAAGTACCTCCTGCATGTATGTTCTCCCAGCCGACTAAGCTCACCCACCATCATAGAAATATTTTATACCATATAGCCAGGAAATTTACTGTTTTATGCTTTGTCAATATTTTGAAAATTCAAGCAAAATTATTCCACCAAATCTAATGTTCAAGAATTGATTGTGATGTATTTGAAAGTATTTTCTATTAACTTGGTTAGGAAAGTATTTTCATCAACAGGGTTGAGGAAAGTCTTGAGTAAGCTCATTAAAATTACTGGCTACACAGTTATCACCGCCCCAGCTTGGGCCCGGCACCAACCTGCTTGTTGTGGCCTTTGAGCCCGGGAAGGCAGCGGGCCGGCCTGTGCGGCAGGCCACTCGGCCTGGGATAGAGGCGGGACGCATCGGGTCCCACACTGCAGCACGCACACAGAGGCTGGGGGCAGGAGCTACTGTGCATGCACGCACACTCCAACACGCATGTGCAGAGCTGCCGCAGGGCCCTAGCTCCTCCCTTCCCCCCCCCCCCCCCCCCCACCCAAATCGACTGGACACGCCGCGCCAAGACCCGGGAGAGGCAACACAGTGGCCAGAATCGGGAGAGATTCTTTTGGCGCCGTTTTCAGCCCACAAGTCGGCGCATCTCTGGTGAGTGCGCCGAAAAAAGGGGTGGGATAAACTTGAGCCATATAGACCAGTTAGCCTAGCATCTGTCATTTGGGAAAGCATAATTCAATCAAGCAGAGTCTGCATGGTTTTACAAAAGGGAAATCATGTTTGACAAATTTGCTGGAGTTCTTTGAGGATGTAACGAGCAGGGTGGATAAGGGGGAACCAGTGCATGTGGTGTATTTGGATTTCCAGAAGGCATTCAATAAGGTGCCACATAAAAGGTTACTGCACAAGATAAAAGTTCACAGGGTTGGGGGTAATATATTAACATGGATAGAGGATTGGCTAACTAACGGAAAACAGAGAGTCGGAATAAATGGGTCATTTTCCAGTTGGCAAACAGTAAATAGTGGAGTGCCACAGGGATTGTTGCTGGGGCCTCAACTATTTACAATCTATATTAATGACTTGGATGAAGGGACTGAGTAATACAGCCAAGTTTGCTGATGATGCAAAGATGGGTGGGAAAGCAAATTGTGAGGAAGACACAAAAAATCTGCAAAAGGATATAGACAGGCTAAGTGAGTGGGCAAAAATTTGGCAGATGGAGTATAATGTGGAAAAATGTGAGGTTATCCACTTTGGCAGTAAAAATAGAAAAGCAAATTATAATTTAAATGGAGAAAAATTGCAAAGTGCTGTACAGAGACACCTAGGGGTCCTTGTGCATGAAACACAAAAAGTTTGTATGCAGGTACAGCAAGTAATCAGGAAATGGAATGTTGGCCTTTATTACAAGGGGGATAGAGTATAAAAGCAGAGAAGTCCTGCTACAATTGTACAGGGTATTGGTGAGGCCTTGAGTACTACGTACAGTTTGGGTCTCTGGAAGGATATACTTGCATTGGAGGCTGTTCAGAGAAGGTTTACGAGGTTGATTCCGGAGATGAGGGGGTTGACTTATGAAGATAGGTTGGGCCTATACTCATTGGATTTCAGAAGAATGCGAGGTGATCTTAGCGAAGCATCTAAGATAATAAGGGAGCTCGACAAGGTGAATGCAGGGAGGATATTTCCACTCATAGGGGAAACTAAAACTAGGGGACATAGTCTCAAAATAAGGGGCCGCCCATTTAAAACTGAGATGAGGAATTTCTTATGGTTGTAAATCTTTCGAATTCTCTGCCCCAGAGAGCTGTGGAGGCTGGGTCATTGAATATATCTAAGGTGGAGATAGACAGATTTTTGAGAGAGAAGGGAATAAAGGATTATGGGAGCGGGCAGGGAGGTGGAGTTGAGTCCATGATCAGATCTTCCATGATCTTATTAAATGGCGGAGCAGGCTCGAGGGGCCTAATGGCCTACTCCTGTTCCTATTTCGTATGTTCTTATGCATATGTGGAGTTCTAACTCCGAATCTGGGTGGAACGAACAGTCATGCCTAAGTTTCCACAAAAGATACTTCATCTATGGTGAGAGCTTTAAGAGCAATGGTTTCCCACCTAACCTGGCTTGATCTTTCTTTTGACTTTCCATTGTACTCTGTATTTGTGGGCTGGAATTTGCAGTGGGTAATCATGAAGAAATATCAGTGTTTGCTGTTATCCACCCCTATGAAACATTCTGCAAGTTCAAAATGTAGCGCATGCGCATCTAAACATAGAAATCCTGAAGTTGCACTGGATGCACTGTGCTGCCGCCCCCCCCCCCCCCCCCGAAGCCGGCACTGTTAAATTGACAAACTTGGGCCTTTCCGCAGTAATATCGCTGTTAAATACCCCATTAAATGTTGGGCCTTGTTGGATTAAGTGTAACTGGGGGTTTAACAGTTTATTGTCATCTAAACAAATGTTATGCCCTGAAAAACTGATTTTAGTTTTGTGTAGTGTCAAATTTCTCCATTATGATTTTAACATTTAATTTTGTAAGAAACGTAAATGTTTTAAAGTTTGTTATATTTCAGGATCTACCTTATCCCCATGTGAGAGCTCCAATCTTTGCTCTCAACATTTTTTAAGTCAGGATAAAAGCAGGTTCTCATTTCCTGCTTCCCTGTCTGTGAATTCTGGTTGACTGCTTAAACAGCTTATTGATGTCACAGCAGATCACATTGGGGAATCCCCACTATACTGCACTGAAATCACTTGTGCGTCGAAAAAGGCAAACTTCTCGTCACTGAGATCACGGGGTGTCTATGGGCAGTTTTCTTTGAGGCCAGCGGCAAATGGCTTTGCTTCGCTGCTGACTGCAAATTCTGAGCGATGAGTTGCAGATTTCTGCAACTGCATGTCCAGGATGCTAAGAACTCTTTATTTTGCATGGAGGATTCAAGTCAACAATATTTTTCAAAATTACTTGCTACTATTGGAAGCTATCCTGAGGAACTATATTGAGACTTTGAGCAAGACAATGGAACCTTGACGCAAGCCTGTGAATTGTGTCATTGTATTCACCCTCAGGCCTAGCTCTTGGTATCCCTTTTAAGCTGTCCAGTGAGCTACTCAAATGGGTAGTTTTGAGTGCTGTTGAGCATTGATTTAAGTTTCTTGTGCATATTATTTCATATCCAAGAAACAGACCAATGAATTGGTACCCAAAAAGTCCAACAAACCCCTGGAGTTTTTTTAAAAGCTTGAAAATAAGATTTGGCTCGTGCTGACCAGGTAGAGTTTCTTCTGAAGCTTCGTGTACAGAATCAGCTTTGTGGTGTGATGCACTTCTTATGTCCAAGGTAATGGAGGCGTCTAGTTAGGTATCAGGCACCTGACCTTTTATAAGTACATCTGTTTTGAGTGTCTTGAAGTCTCAAAACTCATGCATGTGCAGAAGGATTTTTTACCCTTTTTTACCCGAGGCCAGCGGGGAGCAGCAGTCGTTCATGAGGCAGCATGGGGGAGGCCACAAAAGGCCCGGCAGCAGTTCGTGGTCGGAGAGGACAGCTGGTGCAGCTGCAGCAGGGTGAGACGGCAAAAAAGTAGAAAGAAATCGAAAGGTGACGTCACAGCCAAGGGGTAAGTGATTGGCTGGTGATTGGTAAGTAGTTTTTCTTTTTCTTTTATCAGTAACATTGTTGCCAAATTAAGTCTATCTAAGGGTTAAGTCATGGCAGGAGAGCTCGGACACGTGTTATGTTCCTCCCGTACTATGTGGGAAGTCAGGGACGCTTCCAGTGTACCTGACGACTACATGTGCGGGAAGTGCATCCGTCTGCAGATCCTGACGGACCGCATTGCGGCACTGGAGTTGCGGGTGGATGTACTCTGAAGCATCCACGATGCTGAGAATGATGTGAATAGCACGTTTAGTGAGTTGGTCTTACCGCAGGTAAAGAGTACACAGCCAGATAGGGAATGGGTGACCAGCAGGCAGAGCAGTGCAAGGAAGGTAGTGCAGGGGTGTCCTGCGGTCATCCCCCTGCAAAACAGATACAACGTCTTGGGTACTGTTGAGGGGGATGACTCATCAGGGGAGGGCAGCAGCAACCAAGTTCATGGCACCATGGGTGGCACTGCTGCACAGGAGGGCAGGAAAAAGAGTGGGAGCGCTATAGTGATAGGGGATTCAATTGTAAGGGGAATAGATGGGCGTTTCTGCGGCTGCAACCGAGACTCCAGGATGGTATGTTGCCTCCCTGGTGCAAGGGTCAATGATGTCTCGGTGCGGGTGCAGGGCATTCTGATAAGGGACGGTGAATAGCCAGTTGTCGTGATGCATGTAGGTACCAATGATATAGGTAAAAAATGGGATGAGGTCCGACTAGACGAATTTAGGGAGCTAGGAGCTAAATTTAAAAAGTAGAACCTCAAAAGTAGTAATCTCAGGATTGCTACCAGTGCCACTTGCTAGTCAGAGTAGGAATTGCAGGATAGCTCAGATCAATACGTGGCTTGAGGAGTGATGCAGAAGGGAGGGATTCAAATTTCTGGGACATTGAAACCGGTTCTGGGGGAAGTGGGACCCGTACAAATTGGACGGTCTGCACCTGGGCAGGACCGGAACCAATGTCCGAGGGGGAGTGTTTGCTAGTGCTGTTGAGGAGGAGTTAAACTAATACGGCAGGGGGATGGGAACCTATGCAGGGAGACAGAGGTAGGTAGAATGAGGGCAGAAGCAAAAGATAGAAAGAAGAAAAGTAAAAGTGGAGGGCAGAGAAACCCAAAGCAAAAAACAAAAAGGGCCACATTGCAGCAAAATTCTAAAGGGGCAAAGTGTGTTAGAAAGACAAGCCTGAAGGCTCTATGCCTCAATGCGAGGAGTATTCAGAATAAGGTGGACGAATTAACTGCGCAGATAGCAGTTAACGGGTATGATGTAATTGGCATCACATAGATGTGGCTCCAGGGTGACCAAGGCTGGGAACTCAACATCCAGGGGTATTCAACATTTAGGAAGGATAGACAGAAAGGAAAAGGAGGCGGGGTGGCATTGCTGGTTAAAGAGGAAATTAATGCAATAGTAAGAAAGGACATTAGCTTGGATGATGTAGAATCGGTATGGGTGGAGCTACGGAATAACAAAGGGACCAAAGGGCAGAAAACGCTAGTGGGAGTTGTGTACAGACCGCCAAACAGTAATACTAAGGTTGGGGACAGCATCAAACAAGAAATTAGGGATGCATGTAATAAAGGTACAGCAGTTATCATGGGTGACTTCAAATCTACATATTGATTGGGCTAACCAAACTGGTAGCAATGCGGTGGAGGAGGATTTCCTGGAGTGTATTAGGGATGGTTTTCTAGACCAATATGTCGAGGAACCAACTAGGGAGCTGGCCATCCTAGACTGGGTGGCCAGAAAGGACTAATTAGCAATCTTGTTGGGCGAGGCCCCTTGGGGAAGAGTGACCATAACATGGTAGAATTCTTTCTTAAGATGGAGAGTGACACAGTTAATTCAGAAACTAGGGTCCTGAACTTAAGGAAAGGTAACGTCGATGGTTTGAGGTGTGAATTGGCTTGAATAGACTGGCAAATGATACTTAAAGGGTTGACGGTGGATAGGTAATGGCAAACATTTAAAGATCACATGGATGAATTTCAGCAATTGTACATCCCTGTCTGGAGTAAAAATAAAACTGGGAAGGTGGCTCAACTGTGGCTAACAAGGGAAATTAAGGATAGTGTTAAATCCAAGGTAGAGGCATATAAATTGGCCAGAAAAACAGCAAACCTGAGGACTGGGAGAAATTTAGAATTCAGCAGAGGAGGACAAAAGGGTTGAATTAAAAGAGGGAAAATAGAGTACGAGAAGAAGCTTGCCGGGAACATAAAAACTGACTTCAAAAGCTTCTATAGATATGTGAAGAGAAAAAGATTAATGAAGACAAACGTAGGTCCCTTGCAGTCGGATTCAGGTGAATTTATAATGGGGAACAAAGAAATGGCGGACCAGTTAAACAAATACTTTGGTTCTGTTTTCACGAAGGAAGACACAAATAACCTTCCGGAAATACAAAGGGACCGAGGGTCTAGTGAGAAGGAGGAACTGAAGGATATCCTTATAAAGCGGGAAATTGTGTTAGGGAAATTGATGGGATTGAAGGCCGATAAATCCCTGGCGCCTGATAGTCTGCATCCCCGAGTACTTAAGGAAGTGGCCATAGAAATACTGGATGCATTGGTGATCATTTTCCAACAGTCTATCGACTCTGGATCAGTTCCTATGGACTGGTTGGCAGACAGGAAGCAGAGAGTCGGGATAAACGTGTCCTTTTCAGAATGGCAGGCAGTGACTAGTGGAGTGCCGCAGGGCTCAGTGCTGGGACCCCAGCTCTTTACAATTTCCATCAATTAATTAGATGAAGGAATTGAGTGTAATATCTCCAAGTTTGCAGATGACACTAAACCGGGTGGCGGTGTGAGCTGTGAAGGGGACGCTAAGAGGCTGCAGGGTGACTTGGACAAGTACATGGCAGACGCAGTATAATGTGGATAAATGTGAGCTTTTCCACTTTGGGGGCAAAAACACGAAGTCAGAATATTATCTGAATGGCGGCAGATTAGGAAAATGGGAGGTGTAACGAGACCTGGGTGTCATGGTTTATCAATCATTGAAAGTTGGCTTACAGGTGCAGCAGGCGGTGAAGGCGGCAAATGGTATGTTGGCCTTCATAGTTAGGGGATTTGAGTATAGGAGCAGGGAGATCTTTCTGCAGTTGTACAGGGCCTTGGTGAGGCCTCACCTGGAATATCATGTTCAGTTTTGGTCTCCTAATCTGAGGAAGGACGTTCTTGCTATTGAGGGAGTGCAGCGAAGGTTCACCAGACTGATTCCCGGGATGGTTGGACTAACATGAGGAGTGACTGGATCAACTGGGCCTTTATACATTGGAGTTTAGAAGGATGAGAGGGGATCTCATAGAAACATATACGATTCTGACAGGACAGGTTAGATGTGGGTAGAATGTTCCCGATGTTGGGGAAGTCCAGAACCAGGTGACACAGTTTTAGGATAAGGGGTAAACCATTTAGGACTGAGTTGTGGAGAAACTTCTTCACTCAGGGAGTTGTTAACCTGTGGAATTCCCTGCCGCAGAGAGTTGTTGATGCCAGTTCATTGGATATATTCAAGAGGGAGTTAGATGTGGCCCTTACGGCTAAGGAGATGAAGGGGTATGAAGAGAAAGTGGGAAAGGGGTACTGAGGGAATGATCAGCCATTATCTTATTGAATGGTGGTGCAGGCTCGAAGGGCTGAATGGCCTACTCCTACACCTAGTTTCTATGTTTCTGCCAATTTCCTCTTGCCCTCTCTTTCCTTATGACATTGACTTATGCCTGCAGTGCAGTTCGTCCCATGCTAGGTGCCCTTGAGTACTTTGTGCTATTGTCCGTTCTTCTTGTGAGCTCAGTAAATGTTGAGGATCAAACTTGGGACATTTCAAATCTCTGGTTCAGCTTCTGTCTTAACCAGCTAAGTTATCTTACCCAGTTAAGTCGGGAGCTAAGAATTTGATAATTGAAAGAAGAGTTTGTGCTTAAGCTCTCCATAAAGTCCTTTTGAAGTCAACACTAACTTGTATTCATATAGTGCCTTTAACGTAGTGAAACATCCCAAGGTGCTTCACAGGAGTATTATGCGATTAAAAATTTGACACGAAGCCGCCTAAGTAGAAATTAGCTTGGTCAAAGAGAATGTTTTAAGTAGTGTCTTGAAGGAGGAAAGAGAGGTAGAGAGGTTTAGGCAGTGAGTTCCAGAGCTTGGGGCCTAGACAACAGAAGGCACGGCCACCAATGATTGAGCGGTTATAATCGGGGATACTCAGGAGGGCAAAATTAGAGGAGCGCAGACATCTCTTTGTGGGGTGGGGGTCGGGAGTGGAGGTTTGTGGGGCTGGAGGAACAAGGCCATGGAGGGATTTGAAAGCGAGGATGAGAATTTTGAAATCGAGACATTGCTTAACCGGAAGCCAATGTAGGTCACGAGCACAGGGGTGATGGGTGAGCAGGACTTGGTGCGAGTTAGGACACGGGCAGCTGAGTTTTGGATCACCTCTACATTACGTAGGGTAGAATGTGGAAGGCCTGCCAGGAGTGTGTTGGAATAGTCAAGTCTAGAGATAAGAAAGGCATGAATGAGGCTTCAGTAGCGGATGAGCTGAGGCAAGGGCAGAGATGGGCGATGTTACGGAGGTGGTAATAGGCGGTCTTAATTATGCTCATCAAATAATGTTCCATCAGATGTAACATGTAAAAGGGACACTGCCACTGCATTGCGTTTGTATATTTCAACTTCCAGCTGTCTTGGGTTTCCTGGATTTCTTTTGATAAAAGGTTTTAGGATTTTTAGGATGGTGCAAGTGCTCCCCTCAAGTTTGACACTATTCATTGCAACGCCCTATGAGGCTTACCATTAGTTTTGGTGGAAATTAACCGATAACTTTTGCAGAACAAGAGGCAGATATTTATGCAAAATATCTAACTGCTTCATTTCTGAGGGTCCAGAAGGCCTTGTGCAAATTATGCTAACTTACAATTATATAGCACCTATAACCTAGAAAATATTCTCAGGGAAAACAAGTATAATCGGACAAAAATAGATGCTGAACCAAATGGATGCTGAACCAAAGAAGGAGATATTCAGAGTTGACAAAGTTTGGTCAAAGTGGAAGATTTTAAGGAGGGTTAAATTGAAGAAGTGATTATGGAGTTGAGGGGGGGAATTTCTGAGCATGGAGCCTAGATGGGTTCTGGCATAGAGTTTGTAGGGCTGGATGAGGATACAGAGCTAGCATAAATGAGAGTTACAGGGGCAGTGATACGGAGGCAGAAGTAGCAGTGCTTGTGCTGGAGAGGATATGAGGCCAGAAGCTTGGCCCTAGGTCAAATAGGATGTAGAGATTGTGATCAGTTCGGTTCAACAATGACTGGGGATGAATTTTGAACCAGTGGCAAGGATACAGTCAATTGTAAGTGACTTGGGTGAGTTTTTTTCTTCAAGGAGCGGATGCAGAAGGATGTGTGGTTGGTAGGGGAATATTGGGTGGTGAAGGAAGTAGTTGGAAGTAGCCTTGTTTGATCAAACCAATTTTTCAAATAAACCAACGTTATTTGTTTTCCTTGTGTAGAATCCACTATCATTAAAGCGCCAAGATGCAGATGATGTAAGGGTTACCAACATATGCATCCTTGGCAGTTTGGATTTTAAGCTTGCCTATGGGGTTTAACATGCTCAACAGATCATAATTGACCTCAAGTTTAGGAAATTCTTAGACTGGGAAGGCCATTCCAACAAATTGGACTTGTTCTGGTAAGATATTGAAAGTTTTTTTTATAAAGTATTTTTTTTTAAGTCATTATTCTTCCAACTGTTTTTAAGACAGCACCCATCTTCCTTCAATCTGCATATCTTGGCCTTGGCACCGTTTAATATTGATTTACACTTTTTCTGATAAAGTTCATGCTAAAGTATGATATAAAGTTGTTTGCGGACCATTGGATAGCAGTAACATAGAGAACCTCCGGTATGTTCCTGTGTTGAAAATCAGGATTTACTAAACTTGGGGTTGTGCGATGAAAGTCGTGCTATTGAATGGCACAGATGGATTATGTGACGTAAAATACCTCTTCAGATGAGGTATAGTGGGACTTTTGCTCCTGTCATTTTATAGTAGACAGAATGTCAGGCATTGTGTGTGAGACTGGACAGCTGAAGGAGGATGGATATTAGCAGAATGCACAAGGCACTAGTAGGAATTACTTCACTTCACTTGTCAGTTTGAAGTGTTTTAACCAAATATCTTCCCCCCCCCCCCCCCCCCCCCCCCCAATTTTACACACACATCCTTGTGCCTCTGATCAATACTGTTCATTTGGAATCACTTCTGGATTAGTTTGGACAGCTGTCCAAAGTATCTTAAGAACCATGTTTAAAATGTGGGATGGTCTCATTAGAGCTTTCAAAATACTGGACAGTGCTTGGTAACCCATAACAAAGTCTCACTTCTCCCAAAATTGTTGCTTTTATAAAATGAGGTCTATGCTCTTATGCTAGGAACCAATTATACAAATTTGGATACTTGGTTCAAATGATTGCCCACATACCAATAGTTCATGGTTGAGATACTCTTGGTCATTTGAAGAGAAATCCTTGCATTGGTCTCCTGGATGTTTTTTCCTTTTGTATTAGGTACTGTCTTTTTGAATCATTTTTCATCCTTGGACTTGTTTTTCTGGGTTGCAATCCTCATAGGTTGGTCTACTTTGCATATGTAATATGATGCTTTTCCTTGTGAACAAGCATAAAAGGATTCAGATTAAGTTTCTCAAGTGATTCAAGGCTTCTAGGAGTTCCACCAGTTTCTTGAGCTGACTTGAAATAATTGGCCTCAGACTCGTGGAATGTTACAGGATGACATTTTCATTTTTTAAGAATTATGACAATTGCTCCCTTTCCTTTATGGGATGTATTAATTGCAAACCTATCAGTATGCAGAGGACGTAAGGGAAGAAAGAAGTTAGCTGTCTGATCTGGGCATCTTCATTCTTTGAATATGTATATGGTGGTTGGAGAGGGAGTACAAAGTTATGCTCAATACAAAATGATGATGGAAGCTCGGAACCAAGTCAGCTGTCTAGCAGACTCTGCATTATGAGACGTGAACTGGGTGGGTCTTTAGTACTCCTGGATGCTGTTCATGATTCACCAGTCAAACTGGCTCACTGTTAGAACCTGCAGGTGCACACGTGTCACTGGGAACCAGAATTCTTCCTCCTTGGCTCCAGGTAACCTTGCAAACCAATGGCTAACTGGAAAAGTGGTGGGCAGTAACCTCTGGATATTGCACAGGTCTGACAGTATCCTGGTTCACAACTGGGGGTCCCTAAGCCTTGGCTGTGCCTCCCACTGAATTTGGATACGTGGGTTAGGACCCTATGGGGTGGTTGGGTGGTGGGGGAGAGAAAGCATGTGCATTCCATACTGGGTAAATAGACACCCTGCAGATGGGTGTGGATTTATCAGTAACTTGATTCGGCGATTCTTAACATGATCAGCCACTCAGTTAATCAAAATAAAACACAAATATTGCGTCTTCCCATCAGCCTGAAAATTTGTTTAGTTCAAATAGTTTGGATATTGCTATGTTGAATATTCATTTATATAGTTGCCTAATAACCAATTAGTGATTATAACTCTACGGGGCAGGAGCTGGCGAGCAGAATCATAATGACATGCCTGATGATGGAAGAT
Source organism: Pristiophorus japonicus (assembly GCF_044704955.1). Lineage (NCBI taxonomy): Eukaryota > Metazoa > Chordata > Chondrichthyes > Pristiophoridae > Pristiophorus > Pristiophorus japonicus. The sequence goes on along the minus strand of NC_091986.1, from coordinate 153,348,322 downwards.
TGAGTTAGTTCCACACAGCAGGCTCAATCATCTGATACCTCAGCCAGATAATGCCACAGTATTCCTTGCACTGTTAATTGACCAACCAGCCTATCTTAATGCAACTGGACGGATGGATCTGCTACTGGTGGGTGGGACTCTTCCCCTTCAGCTCCAGATAATCCGAGAAACCAAGGCCATTAAAGGTGGTCCTAGTTAGCCAAAACAACAAGAAGCCACCAATGATCTTTGCCGGTAAAACTTCACCAGTACTCTTGTATCAATTTGGGGTCCTTGAACCTTTCTCTTGTCATTCTGCAGTTGAGCTCTCTTTTGGGAGTTGGGGTAACTTTATCAGATGAACTAAATCAGACAATTGGCTGACAATTTATTTGGTTTGCCTAACCTGAGAAAAGAACTGGTGATACTCAAGAGGGAACCTGCCCAATTTGACAGGCACTCATAGATCCAGAAGGACTTCACTGCTCACATTTCTAAAGGATGCCTAATTTCTTTGGCTCTCCTTGTCGCTAACACGGGGTGTGCTGAATGCTGTCCATTTGAAGAATGAAGATCTTGGTTTTGATATGTACTTTCAGTACTTGAGCCAAGATGCTGCTTGACTTGAGCTGCTTTTTTTAATCTTCCATCAGATATGAATAGCAATGCATTAAATCTATTTTGAGAGCCGCCTTAACAATCAGATTTCTAATATATCCAATAAAATTGGTCTAATTTTCTTTGGTTGTGTCTTTTTATTTCTTGCTTTAACCAATTGCCTTTTGCTTTTTTTTAATTCACCAATTTAAAAAAAAAAAAAATGAGGTACACTCTCTGTGACAGTTTCCTGTCTGCTTAAACCTTGGCCCAAGTGTGGTGCCCTCACAGGGCTCAGGGTGAAATGTCCGTCATTCTTGGGGCCCCAGTCACACTGTGCATAAACAGAGGTAATGTGTTTTTTAAAAAGCATAATTCTTCTGGCCACTAGCAGCTGAGAGATACAGGTAAGAGTCTGATCTGTACAAACCTGTGAAAGATACCATATATAAGTACAGGTATATGTACTAACTTTGTTAAAACATTTGTTCATTCAGGACTGTAGTCAAAATTAAGTAACATACATTTTTACTAGCAGTCTCAAAACAGTCAAGTGAGACTTTTGAGGTTAGAGGGGGTTTATGTAGAAATGTATGTTTAGATTTTCCTGCCTGTGGCAGTCTCTCCTATTGATCTGCGTTTGCAATAACTTGAAAAAGAAACTTGTTTCTAGTGCTGCATTATCTAAAAGGCACATCAAATGCATTCTATAAATTAATATTTTGATCAGTCATGTATTTTCATTGGAAAATAAACTTACACTTTTAATTAGTCTCAGTTGGGTGTCTTTGATTCTTTCCATCTATTAATTGTATTACTTAGTCCATGAATCATTCTATAATTCAGTACAAATTTTGTTTACAGTGAGAAATTGTAATTTGTTTTTCATTATTCTTCCAACCTGAACTCTCCTTTTATGTTGCTGTATTTATAAGTAATTTCCAGGTCTGAGTACCATTTAAAGCCTGGTTTTGACTGATATATGTTGAGTGGTAAGAGTTGCTATTAAGTACTTTTCTTATGAAGGTTGAATATTTGTATAAGCTGTAAAACATAGTGATGGAAGAAATATATGAAAATTCCAATATTGCACATAGAATAATATTTTCAAAATATGCATAAGCTTGGATCAGTGGTTGTAGAGAAACTATTAAACAGATCCAGGCAATGCATATTATATGATACAATTTTACATGTTAAATTACTTGCAAATATGAAAATTGTTACTCGTATAAATGCCTACTATAAGCTTGGCTCTACCAATTTTCTTTCATTTTTATTCTTTTAGCTATTTCAACATGGATGTACTAAAAGGATGACAAAATGGTAGTTACTCTTGTGTTTGCTATTGTTGACAGTACTTTTGATTACTTAATGCTTACATATCATTTATGTGCTTTCTCCTTTTTTTTGGAAATGCTCAAAGATTGGAGTTCATTGCATTGATTTACTCAAGTAGAAATGCGACGTTTAGGGGAGGGGGGGGGGGGGTTTCTTGGTCTTTGTGTACTTTACCAGTTAGTGTGTTTTTAATAAACTGTTTAAAACTGTTGCTATTCATAATACAGAATTGGTTAAAATTAGGTGTGCCGTGCTGCAGACTCTAAATTATTAGTGTTTTGCCATCATAGATTTTAGTGGAACTCCAAATGCTAAAAAATTAGTAATGGGTATAGGGCATGCTAACTTTTTTTTTAAGCACTTCCCTGAAGGACAAGTACTCGCTTGGAAAGGCAATCCACCAGATGCTGCATGAAATGGAGAGAGTATGAGTGTGGCCAGTGGAAGAGGACTGAGTACTATTATAGCATTTCTGGTGGAGCTTGCTGAACAGACAACTGGGAGCAGCAAACTTCTGAGTTGAATGATCATCATCCTCACTGAGTTGAATATTGGCGTATTAGAGACTGACATGGCGCTGGATCAGGAGCCAAACTGTGAATCCACTGGATCAATTCAGCAGATGTCACTAAGTTTCCTTGCCTATAAAATAAAATATCCCCAGAAAAAGGGAATAAACTACTAGTCAGTTAATCCTGCAGTACAACTTTTCCAGGAAGTAATTTCCATAATTGGGGGGCAGTAAAGAATTTATGCCTAAATGTTGCTTCACCAACATACATTCACCACTGGACATTAACAACTTCTTATGACATTCTAGATCCTATTCAAAAATGGATTATAGAATGTGATAGTCGAATAGTTATGGTAGTGGTGATAGTGGACTTGCTCCCAAAGGTTGAATTCAAATCCCTTGATGGGAAGTTGTAAAATTAATCTTCATAAATATGGTAATTTGTGGGCTGGCACCAGAAAAAATAATTTTAAAAAAACTGCCAGCTGGTCATTAAAATCCACAGGTTCACTAGGGGCCCTTTAGGGAAAGGGAATCTGCTATCCATACTTGGTCTAGTCTACTTGTGATTTCTGTCCGACAATATTTGGTTGACTCTTAATGCCATTTGAAGCTCTCTTCTCTTCCCCCCCCCCCCCCCTCCCCCAAAATCACCCTCTCAGGAAAACTAGGGTTAATTGCTGCATTACTAGCACAAGAATAAGAGATTTACAAATATGCAATATTTTTGCTACTGTAAAGTGATCTTAAATGTGCAGTTACCTTTGGGTGCTATAATTAATACTGTCTCACTTCATTAAGGTTTTGAGTAAATATTTTGCAACGGTCACTGACTAGAAACATTTATTACTGATTTGAGTAAATTTTAACAATGTTTTCAATTAAATTTGGGGAAAAAATAACATACAAAATGATTCTACCTTAATCTCGATTCAAAAAATCATCCAGTCAACATTCAAACCAAGAGTACACTGAAATCTGTTTTGTGTACAGTTTTTTAATTTTTGGTCATACAATGACAAGTTAAAGCAACAAATGTGGATGAATCAAATACAAGTCAGTTTTTATTACGTACCTCAACTAGAATTCCAAAATACAAACAGATATCTTGAGTGAAACCGCCTTTGATTAATTGCCATGTTGTCATTTTACAAATGATGTTCAAGTAAGTTTTGTAGTAAATATTTCATTACCTTGTTTAAAATATCTAAAATTTTGGAGCCACATTAGTGATCTTATAAATGAGTTGAACACCCACCCAACATGCACAGTTACTTTGGGAAATTGATCATACAACTCTAAACCCACAGCTTCCTAATGTATTGTATTTTTTAGTACTGTTTTAGCTACGCTTAGTGTGAGCATGTAACCTGCTTTTACACCTCTGCTGCTATATAACTTACTCCTGGGTTGTGCACCATCGAGATTTTGGATTTTCTTCCCTTTGATGCCGGAGCAGATTGTTAACTTAGTTTTGAGAGAATCATGGTTGTGCTTTTAAATTGTGACAGTGTGATGGGATACTATTGCCTCATGCTTCCCAGCAATATTAACACTAGGAATGTGGTATATTTTCCCATATGCCAATGTAATTTCATCATTATTTTGATATTTGAGAGTGGGCTGTCAAAACATCAGTAACTAGAGATTTATGACTAAGTGCTGAAATGGGAGAGAGGCTGTTAGGAGCTGTCCATGGGCTGTAGCCAATGTATGTTTTTGATACCATTCAGCTTACTGCTGCTTTATGGGGGAGAGATTGGTTTTATTAATTGTTAGAGTTCTCCTCAGCAAAACTTTATCTTTCTAATGCTACGTGGACTTTTTAATTCAGTGGAATAAATAATTCTATGGCAAACAATAACATTGCACTCTGATCTTTTCATGTCCCTCTTTCTTTCTTTCTTCCCCACACTATTTCTCTGATTTTTCTCCTCTGCTGATTGACATTTCTAGAACTGCCCAGGATGCAGCTGCTCACGGCTATGACACACAAGTGACCATTGGTCATGTGTAAGCCGTGATGGTGAGCAGTGGAAGGCTATTCTACGGCATAGGGCATCCTAGTCAAGCTCAACCCTATTTTCACGAATTGTTCAAAGATACAAAAATCAGCACCTGAAATCCTGAAGATTTTTCCCCCTTCCCTAATCCAGTTGCAATGCAAATACTATTACTCCAATTGTGGATCACTTAACTCGACAGAAACTGAGAGTTTAAATTTGAGACCTTAATGGTTTATGTGGATCAGTAGCTCACTTGATGACTGACTGGGGTACTGTATTTGTAATAATTTATAAGTGCAGGTACAAAATAATGTTTTTCCCAGTTAAAGAAGCTGTTAAAAATGTTAAGTATGATTTGAATAAAACTATTTAAACAGAAATCCTGGTTGCCTCAGACTATAGTTTGCTTAAACCTCGAGTGGAAGATGTGACATTTGAATTGCCAATTAAAAATGTCACCAATAAGCTATTTGTCTTGCTAGTAATACAACAAATATGGCCTATTAGAGATCTCAGTTTTAAAGTTTCACTTCCTGATTTAAAAACTGTCTGGATTTTAATTATATAATTAATGTTCTAGGTTACATTTTCAAACTCCTACTATTAATTTACATGCAGCTATGCAGATGCATTTTAGGAGTCACTAATCTGAATACTTGAATTATGAAGCTTTGAGTTTTATTGCATCAAATCCACGGTTTTGTGTAGCTGTATATCTGAAGTCGGGGAACAAGAACTGGGCTGTAGAAAAAATCCATCTACTAAAGAAACTTGAATCTGATCAAATGAGCACGGACACTGATTGATGAAATTTAGCATGAGAGATTGGTTGCACTAGTGTTTAAAGTGACTGTATTGTTGACCATGTAACAGATTTGATTATTACATAATGTGTTGAAACGATTTTCAGTATAATTTGCTCTTCTTGGAAAACTGGTGAATTGCTTGTCTAAAATGGAGAATCAGTCAATTCTACTTATTTTTACCCCATATGCACAAGTCTTCATGTCTGTCTTGGAAATTGTATCTCAGTTAGACTTCATACGATCCTTTATTCCTATTGTAATGTTACTCTGAATAGCCAAATGCTGACTTCTCCCTTTTCTTCCACATCCCTCTCCCACTACCTCCCAAGCAGTCTTTTGGGGCCAGTGTTAGAAGTTCTTGTAGTAACTATGTTTGAACTTTGCCTATTGCAGACACAATATTGTTGACATATTAATGAAAGCACTGCTTCATAACTGACTACTGCTTAAAGATTCTATTTATTAAAAAAATAGTGCAACCTAGATTCCTTTTCTTTTAAGCAAAAGGAAAATATAAACTGTTGTATTCACTGTCTGAATTATGAAAACTATTATTTTTAGATATACAGGTTGGACCTCTCTGGTCCGGCACCCTCGGGACCTAACCAGTGCCGGAACAGAGGATTTTCCGAACCACGGGAGGTCGACAGCGCCCAGGTTCCTGTGTGCGTGTGTGTTTGCGCATGCTGGCAGCCTGTGGGCAGTTCCCTCGGCCAATCGCCGAACACACTCACTTGTCTGACTGTCGCTCCAGCCAATCAAAACTTTTTTTTTTAAAAGCCCTCCTCTCCCTCAGGCGCAACTAATGCCGAACCACGGATGTTTCCAGATTAGAGAGTTCCGGACTGCAGAGGTACAACCTGTATTTGAGTTTCAGGATTTTGACTCAATGACTGAAGGAACGAAAATACACGTCCAAGTCAGGATGGTGTATAACTAAGAGGGGAACTTGAAGGTGATTGGGTTCCCATGCATCTGCTTATTCTTCTAGTTGGAGGTCCTTGGTTTTGGAGGTCTTGCTGAAGAAGCCGTGGCAAGTTGCTGCAGTGCATGCAGTAGTTGGTACACACGCTGGGGGTGGATGTTTAGGATAGTGAATGAGTTACCAATCAAGTAGACTGCTTTCTGCTGAATGACATCAAGCCTCTTCTGCTGTTGCAGCTGTGCCCATCCAGGAAATGGAGAGAGTTTTATCACACTCTTAACTTGTGCCTTGTACATGGTGGAGAACCTTTAGGAAATAAGACACACACCACTGAATACCTTAACTTTGACCTGCTCTAGTCAGCACGGCATTTCTACGGCTGGTCCAGTTGAATTTATGGACAATGGTGACATCCAGAATGTTGTTGATGGGGACTTAACAATGGTAATGCCATTGGATGTAATTGGGAGGTGGTAATTGCCTGGCAGATGTGTGACACAAATGTTACTTTCCATTTATCAGTCCAAGCCTGGATGTTCAGCTCTTGCTGTACGTGGGCATGGACTGGTTCATTGTCTGAGGAATAATTACATTTATCCATTACAAATGGAGTAACCATCAGCGAACAGCTTCACTTCTGACATTAAGCAAAGGTTAATGACAAAGCAGCTGAAGATAGTTGGGCCTAGGATACTGTTTTTGAGGAACTCCTGCAACGATATCCTCGGGCCGAGATAATTGGCCTGCAACAACCACAAATTTCCATTTGTGCCCAGTATGACTTTAGACACTGGAGAGTTTTCCCACTGATCCCCATTGACCAGTATTACTAGGGCTCATTGGTATCATGTTCGATCAAATCATAGGCAGTCTCTCGAAATTGAAGAAGGCTTGCTTCCAGTCTTGAGTTCTCAGGTGACTGTACAGTCCAAATGGGAATTAGTCTCTGACACAGGTGGGACAAACAGTCGTTGAAGGAAAGGGTGGGTAGGGAGCCTGGTTTGCTGCACACTCCTTCCGCTGCCTGCGCTTGTTTTCTGCATGCTCTTGGCGACGAGAGTCAAGGTGCTCAGCACCCTCCTGGATGCTCTTCCTCCACTTAGGGTGGTCTTTGGCCAGGGATTCCCAAGTGTTGATGGAGATGTTGCACTTTATCAAGGAGGCTTTGAGGGTGTCCTTAAAACATTTCCTCTGCCCACCTGGGAATCGCTTGCTGTGTAGGAGTTCTGAGCAAAGCGCTTGCTTTGGGTGTCTTGTGTTGGGCATGTGAACAATGTGGCCTGCCTAACGGAGCTGGTCAAGTGTGGTCAATGCTTCGATGCTGGAGATGTTGGCCTGATCGAGAACACTGATGTTGGTGCGTCTATTCTCCCAGGGGATTTACAGGATCTTGCGGAGACATCGTTGGTGGTATTTCTCTAACAATTTGAGGTGTCTACTGTATATAGTCCACGTCTGAGCCCTGTAGATGCCAGATTTGAGGACCTGGTCTTTGAACACTCTCTTCCTCGGGTGGCCGAAGGCTGCGCTGGCCCACTGGATACTGTGTTGGACCTCGTTGTCGATGTCTGCCCTTGCTGATCGTAGTAGGCTCCCGAGGTATGGAAAGTGGTCTACGTTGTCCAAGGCCACACCGTGGATTTTGATGACCGGGGGGCCAGTGCTGTGTGGCGGGGTCAGGTTGGTGAAGGACCTTTGTCTTACGGATGTTTAGTGTAAGGCCCGTGCTTTCATGCGTATCGGTGAAGATATTGACACTGGCTTGGGGTTCAGCCTCTGCGCGCAGACGCAAGTGTTACCCGCGTACTGTAGTTCGATGACTGAGGATAGGGCGGTCTTGGATCTAGCCTGGAGGCGATGAAGGTTGAACAGGTTCCCACTGATTCTATAGTTCCACTTCAATGGGGAGCTTGTTGAGCATGAGATGGAGCATTGCAGCAAGGAAGATCGAGAAGAGGGTTGGCGCGATGACGCAGCCCTGCTTGACCCCAGTCGGGACATTTGTTGGGTCTGTGGGGGAATCGTTGGTCAGGATCACGGCTTGCATGTCGTCGCGGAGGATGGTGACAAACTTTTGGGGGCAGCCGAAGCAGAGGACACTCCACAGTCCCTCGCGGTCAAAGAAGGCCATGTACAATGGTTGGTGCTGTTCCCTGCATTTCTCTTGTAGTTGTCTCGCTGTGAAGATCATGTCCATTGTACCCCGTAGTGGACGGAATCCGCATTGTGACTCTGGGAGGAGCTCTTCAGCCACAGGGAGAAGACGGTTGCTACCTTGATGTCAACGGCAGTCACGCTCTAAGTCAATTCTTTTGTCCCTATTTGGGCCATGGCTGTAATGGTGTGGAATTGTGGTCCTGGTGGAACCCAACCTAAGTATAGGTTAGTGGGCTATTGGTGAGTAAGTGCTACTTGATAACACTTATTGACGACTCTTTCCATCACTTTGCTAATTGAGAGTAGGCTGGTAGGACAATAATTGGCCAGGTAGGATTGTCCTGACCAAGACATATCTGCACAATTTTTCCATATTGTGAGGAAGATGCCAGTGTTGTAGCTGTACTGGAACAGTTTGAGGCATGATGCACGGCTAGTTATGCAGAACAGGTGTTCAGCAGTACAATCAGCATCTTGTCGAGGCCCATAGCCTATGCTCCATCTAGTGCATTCAGCCGTTTGTTGATGTCGGGTGGAGTGAATCGAACTGGTTGAAGTCAGACATCTGTGATGGAACCTCAGGAGGAGGCCACAAGGATCATCCACTCATACCACATTACACATCATTCACTCAGTATTTCTGGCTGAAGATGGTTGTAAATGCTTAAGCCTTGTCTTTTGTACACAACTGCAGGTCTCCATCACCGTTTGGAATGTGCAAGTTCATAATTGACCGCAACCATTTATGACTGCCTGTGACAGGTTGCAGACTTCGACCTCATCTGTTGGTTGTGGGATTACTTAGCTCTGTCTATAGCATCTGCTTTTGCTTTTTAGCATGCATATAGTCCTGTGTTCAGGAGATAGGCATCTCATTTTCAGGTATAAAAATATCTAGAAACCAAAAATAAAGTATGAGTGAGCACTGATTTCAAAAAGGATGGTCATGTTTGACCAACCTTATTGAATTATTTGAAGAAGTAACGGAATAGACAAAGGTAATGCAATAGATGTAATATATTTGGATAATCAAAAGGCCTTCGTTAAGGTACCGCATTGTACACTCATAACCAAAGTCAGAGCATGTGGAGTCATAGGACAGGTAGTGGAATGGATAGCAAGTTGGCTACAGAACAGAAATTCGTAAGGGTAACTACTCAGACTAGCAAAGGGTGGGAAGTGATGTTCCACAAGGATTGGTGCGGAGGCCACTGCTGTTCACCATTTACATAAACTATTTGGACTCTGGAATCTATAATACAATTTCAAAATTTGTGGACACCACCATTGTAAGTACTGAGGAAGGCTACGACATAATACAAATCCACATTGAGATACTTTCAAAATGGGCATGTAATTGGGAAATACATTTCAATATAGATAACTGAGGTATTACATTGTGATTGGAGGAATAAGGAAGCCACATGCTGATTGGATAATAAAAGTTTTTAAAATGGGGTAGACGAGCAAAGAGATCTAGGGGTACAGATGCATAAATCACCTGAAAGTAGTGACGCATTAAAAAAGCAAATCAAGCTCTAGGGTTCACTTCTAGAGGTATTGAATTGAAAAGGAGAGAAGTTATGTTAAACTTGTATCAAACATTGGTTAGACTACACTTGGGGTATTGTGCACAGTTTTGGTCTCCATATTATAAAAAGGATATAGAGGCAGTGGAGAACGTGCAAAAAAAGGTTCACAGGGATGATACCAGAACTGAGAGGATAGACTTAGCAGGAAAGGCTGAACACTCTGCGTCTTTTCTTTGAAAAGAGAAGGCTGAGGGGTGATCTGATGGAGGTTTTTAAGATTATGAAAGTGTTTGATCGGGTAGACAAAGAGAAGATGTTTCGATTTGTGAAGGAGATCAAAACTACAGACCATAAATATAAGATAGTTACCAATAAATCCAATAAGGAATTCAGGAGGAACTTCTTCACCCAAAGAGTGGTAAGAATGTGGAACTCGCTACCACAAGTAGTAGTTGAGGAGAATGACAAAGATGCATTTAAGGGAAAGCTAGATAAGCATATGAGGGAAAAAGGAATAGAAGGATATGTTACAACAGTTAGATGAAGTGAGGCTCGTGTGGAGCATAGACCAGTTGGGCTGAATGGCCTGTTTCTGTGCAGCAGACTAATCTATGTATGCCATACTCTTCTACACTCCTCATTGAACCGGGTTGGTCATCTGGCTTCATGATGATGGAGCAGTGAGGAATATGTGGCCCATGATATTACAGAATGCGTTAGTATACACTTTGCTGATGGCCCACAGTGCCGCATGGATGCCCAGTTTTGGGCTGTTGATCTACACTTAGCACTTATCTTCGAACATGAGATTTGGTCTTCAGGAAGACGGTGTGTGACGGTCGCTTCTACCAACGCCTTCATGAATAGACACATTTGCAACCAGTAGATTGGTGAAGATAAGGTCAGTAGTATCTTATTGGCTTTCACTACCTACCGCATGCCCAGTCTGGAGGACTTGGTCAGTAGTGGTACTACTGAGGCATTCTTGGTGATTGGCATTGAAGTTCTCCACCCAGAGTATATTCTGTGCCCTTGCTACCTTCAGTGCTTCCTCCAAGTGATTAACATGGTGGAGTACGGATTCATCAGCCGAGGGATGGTGGCAAGTGGTTATCAGCACTATCCCACAATGCCAATGGGACAGGACATGTCCAGTGATCTTGATAGTGGAGTCTGGGACACTGGCGAATAGTTACTACTCGCAGTATCATACCTACTATGTTGTATTGCTTCTTGACTATTTTGTGAGACTCCTTTGGCACCAAACCCCAGATGTTGGAAGAGGATTTTACAGGGTCAACTGGGCTGGGTATGCCTTTGTTGTGTCCTAATTAGATGCCACTTCAGCTGAGGACTAGCTCGCTACTGAAAGCTAAGCAATTGAAAACAAAATGCAGAAAAAGTTATAAAATGTCATTGGGGATGGGCAGCAGGCAAACTGGGACACTTTTTCATTTCTGCCACCCAGTGTCCGCATCAAGTCACTCCAGATCAGGTATACCACACCCAGCTAAAAAGTAAGACCCCTATTATGCATTTGTTCAAAGCACAGAAGAACATTCTCATTTCTCAGTTGCATTTTTATTTCTCATACTTTCCATGTGGCCTAAATAAGTTTGCCAATTAATGTCAAATTAAAAGCAGTCTTTGGATGTGGTCCCAAGTCTACTGGAATCTGGGTTTAAAATTTATTTTATACTTGGGATGCAGAAGTCCTCTGCTATTGGTTTCATCTGATTTCAAACCTGTGTCGCAAAAGTGAAGCGGTAATTTGCTAGCCCTTCTCAACAGACGCTCCAACTTGTTATATTGGGCAACAAATACCTTTTATCCCCAATCCTAAAGCAGTAGTTCTGTACTGGGGTGCCGTTCCAGTGGTACCAGCTGCCCTCCAGTACATCATCTAAATTACCATTCTTCATGTGTGGGCCTTGAGTGAGTGTCGGCAGGTTATTTTTCCTATGGGACTGTCACAGCTGAGCCTGACCCCATCCTCAGCTGGGCCCCATGTGAAACTTCCAGCATGAATCATTATTGAGCAAACGCCTCCTAGGTCATATGCTTAACAACTGAGCCATTGACAGTGCCATTGCAACACATACTAAGGTGCGAATTTGTGTACTTATCATTCATATCTGTCGCACATTATTGTTCCACTTGTAAAAGAGTGACCTTTTGGATGAATGGACTACAAAAAGCTGCCAGTATTGAGAAATGATGGCCATTTGATAACCATCTGTTACACAATTCTACCCATAACATTCGGGCACACTTTTTTTCTGAATTTATTTGTAAGGATGTCCTTTTTCTTGAAAATTAATTGACTATTATACCTTAGACAGAAATTACAACATGGAAACCAGCCTTTCTGACCCAACCAATCCTTGTTGGTAGCCCTCCACCTAAGCAATAGTTCGAATCTCATGTACCTGCCCTCTTCCCATCTTTCTAATCTTTATTTCCTTAAACCACCTATCTAATCTATTCTTAAATGTTCACATGGTCTCTGCTTCAATCACTAACGCTAATACATTTCATAGCCTTGCAATCCTCTGTGTGTCTTAAATCTCTTGCATTAATCTTGTATCAATGTCCTCTTGATCTAAACTGGTGTTTGTATTCTTCATGTTTGTATTTTCTCATACCATGCAGCAGTCTAGTGAATCTCTGCTGTGCACACTATTGCCTCAACATCCTTCCTATAGTGTGGAGCTCAAAACTGCACACATTAACTGAAGCTGTGGTTTTTAAGATTTTGTATAAATTCACTATTACATCTGAACGTTTATATTTAATACATGTTGCCATAAAACCCAGTATTCCATTAGCTTTTTTATGACTTAATGTGGTTTTGAATATCAACTTTCTAAAATATTTTTTTCTTCTAAAGGATAAGATCACATTGCAGGTACACTTAGCACCATAATTTTAGGGTAATTGATTAAACTGCATTTAAACCCTGACACATTAGCAGATGCTTTTACTTCAGTTTTAAACATGGATATTATTCTACTCGCAGTCTTTACTTGTGTTAATCTAATTGACTAATGAGGTATTTTGCCTGGCATAGTGTAGATAGCCTTCTAAAACAAGTTGCTGTAACTCCCCTTTTAGTCCGTGAAACGATTTCAACCAACATAATTTGCAGATAATGTAATATACTGTTCATAATGATTTTTAATGTTATTAGTTGGTGTGCAGTACTGCACATTTTGTGGCATTTTGTTGAACGCCCTCATTCATTTTATTATCTTATGTTAGTTTCATGGGCAACTGAAAACCTTCGTGCCCGCATGTTCATTGTAAACTGGTCTGAATTATCAAATTATGTACGTCTTCCATAGAAATCCGTAGTGGTGACATGAGAAGATGCATTATACGAAATGCCAAACGGGTACACCACAATTGTCCAAGAAGGCAGGATTAAAATTTTGTTAAAAGTAGTATGAAATATGAATATTTGCACTTTCTTTAACAGCTTTTTGTTCTAAAGCCTGTCCATGTCACGTTGTATCGTCTTGGAATGTTGTCACTGGGCTTATTTAATATATTGGTACCAATAATGAAGTGCGAAAAAATAACGAGTCAATATATTTTAATATGTTAGTGTACTGCTCCTTAATTTATCACCTCAAATTGCTTCCACTACCAGTGACATAACTAACTACAAGCATTTCTCCCTGGTGTTGTATAGCTCAAAAGGTTTTTTTCAGGAACAACTCCAGTTTGAAAGGACAAAAACTGTACCACCGGATGTTTCTCACAGTTCAAATGCACGTTGTATGAAAGTTTCAAACAAACGCCATGATGCTTTACTGGAATCCGAGTGATGACACTGGAATTGCACAAGACAGATGTTTTAAATTTTGTATTCCTGGAATAGAGTAATCTGATTTGCTGGAGAAAATAACTAATTCATTTGCATCTCCTGTACCACAAGAAGCTTGCGGTTCGGTTATATTGCGCACATGGTCTAGTATCAGTTTTAATGTAATCTAGTTCTGTTATCCAACTAAACAGTTACGTGCTTGGTCTGTCCATTCAGCTGTTTATAAACATTAACAGTTTACTCAAATATATTTAATTGAAACTTTTCAAACAATCGTTATGCATGCAGCTTTGTAAAAATGAAAATAAATGTTTCAATTTGAGATTTCTAGCCAAGCAGTAATATTAAAAGCTTTTTGCTAAATAAAGCTTGGTGCTAATGAGTTTTTATTCTTTTACGGTGACCTTACTTTGTGCTTCCTTTTAGTTTTTGCTCAGTTGAGCAATTTTGTTTGATTTCCAAAACCATCATTCCAGTTAGCTGTTGTTGCAGAATTTACTTCCAAATATTCTTAGCACTACTGGTTTCCTTTTATACTGTTTTTAGTATTTTGTGCTCATCAGGGTGATAGATTGTCACTCCTGAAAACTTTGCCATTTTGGACAGCCACTCCCTGGTTAGGCATAGCATTAGATGCTCCCTTTACACTGTCTAAACAATGGGTCTAAATCCCAACTTTAGAAGAGAACTGCCTGTAGCACTGGTGTGATATTTTTCTATTTTCTACATGGAGGGGCAGTTTTGTGCAGTTGATTTATGCTCCATAGGAAGCAAATTTGATTAAAGCATGTTTGTGATGCCATGAAAAGTCTCAATGTAACCTGAAAAATGTCTTGTAAAATATGCATTTTGGTACAGCCTGAAACAGTTCTGCTGTACTTAGCCAGTATTTAACTGGATGAAGAACTACAGAAATAGAATATTATGGTGAGTGAGTTAAGATAAGAATCTTCAAGGTCATTTTGTTGCCCTTAAAAATAGGGATATGATGTATTGGCTCTTGTCCAACCATTGAAATAAAATCTTTCAATCAAAATCTGCATCTGGGTAATGAATGCGAGTAGAAGTTTTTTTTTACTTGTATTCTACAAGACCACTGCATCTGGCTTTTACATTGTTTATTAAATAATCCATCTAAAGGCATTGTACAGCTTTAAAGGGGAACAAAGGTCACCTATTTGTTTTAACTTCCAAATGGTTGGAATGAACATTAACTTGTGTTTGCTATAGGAAACCTGCCTAAATTAGAGGCAGTCTCAAGTTTTTGCTCTGCATCAAATCATACAAATGATAATTGAATAAGCTTTTGTTGGGATTTTTATTTATCTTTCCCTTTCTCCCCATACCATGATTAGCATTAAGTAGAGAAAATTGAGCATGTACATGCGTATATAACATTTTGCTCCTGTACAATCAAAGTTCTCTTATTTCCTTATTCCTCATTTTCCAAGGCAGGGAGAGTTCAGTCTGTTACTGTAGCCAGAGTTTGCTCAAGTCATTTGATGCTACCTATAATGTTGAAAAATGGAAACTAGAAACAGAACAAGCCATTGCAGTTTTACATTTTGATACTGTAGAACAGCCCTAGGCATATGATCATAGTTATTCCTAGGCAGGAACTGTAATACTGTCTTATGGTTGGGCCTAGAACTCTTGTGACCTTAACATTTACACATTCACAATCCAATCGACAGATTTTGCAAAGTCGTTTTTTAACCAATTTGCTAGTTTTGAACAAAGTAAAATACTACAAATGCTAGAAATCAGCCAAAAACAGAAAATGCTATAAATGCTCACAGCATCATGGCGAGACCGGACAAGTTGGTGTTTTGGATGAGAATTCTAGTTCAAAACGTCATTGAGCAAAGTTCCTTATTAGAAAATGCACAGAGTTGGCCATGGTTCTGTCCATGCTGATGCTTCTGTTTATTGTAACCCTTTGTTTTATCATGCAGTTGGGACAGTAATAGATAAATCTTCATTTTGGTTCTCTGTTTTGCTTCATACTTCTCTCATCTATATAGAACAGCAGAATGCATACTACACATTTTGTGGCACAATCCTGAAATCATTTTTCTTGTTTCTAATATGGGATTGCATGTGAAGTTATGCTGCATCTTTCAATCCATTGTGGATACTCATTGTATTAATATATCACTACAACCTCACCTCTTTGCATAACCGCTTCTAGTGCCCTTGGTTGTGGAATAAGTGGCAAAAAGAACGGTTTATTGTATTGTTTGAACTCAATTTATGATGGAGCCTTGTAATATACAAGCAATTTTAATTTTTCATTTTGGTGAATTTAGATTCAGTATTCATTTATAGTTGATTTTTAGAATTCACTCAAGTTGCTTTGAATATTAAATGTTATGGATTGGATATGGTATGTTGCTTTAAAATACAACCACTTGCATTATCACTTTCTCTCACCCTCGGGTGACAGTGGCATCAACTGAGCCAAGCTGACATAAAGGAAAGATTATGTTTCTTTTAAGTAATGCTTTCCATGTGGTCTCTATGTAATAAAAGTGCTTTGGAAACCATTATCGAATCATACGATTCATAGAATGCTACAGAATAGGAACAAACCATTTGGCACATGATGTCTTTGCTGGTGTTTTTTTCAACATGATCATCTAGTTTAATCTCTTCTGCTCACTCCCCATACTCTCAATGTTCTTCTTTGGAAGCATCCATCATTCTGCCTTTTTAAATAGGTTGTTGAGTCTGTTTCAATAATGGTGTCAGAGTTCCACATTCTAACCACCTGATGAGTAAAGAAATCTGAGGCCAAACATAATGCCATTACTACCACCCCATTTGAGATCAGAAGTGAAACCTGGAACCTCTGTATTGTTGACTGTACTGCTTAGTTCCAGAGAGTTATGAATTTAACAGCTCCACTGGAGAGTTATCTAAAAGCTGTTAACTGGAATTTTGTGCTTTGTCTCAGTTATGTGATTACCCCAAAACTTTAAATGTTCAATAATCAATATCAAAAGCAATTCTGTGTTTATTTGGGCAGGTTCATCTCTTCACCTATTGTGCACATGCCCAAGCAGAAGACTACCAACACATTGTCAATCTCACTGAAACCTTAAGCAACAACTGATGTAAAATAAAAAAATCTTTGCAGTGTTACAGTAGGGAGGATGCTGTTCTGATTGGTTATGAAGTACTATTGGGATAGAGCAAAGGATACTTCATTTTGCAACTAGCTGTGCTTGGCCTGTCCTGACAATGTTTGATGCAGACAGTGGGTGACAGTCAATTTAAAATAACCCCTAGCATTGAAATCCCACTGACTCAATGAATGCAAAAGTCCCAGGTGTACAATAGGATCTGGTAACAGGAAGCCAGGCCCCCTCAATGCAAAATGCCAATAGTAAGCTGGATTTAAAATCATATTTCAATTAGGGAAGGGCTTTCATCAGTGTGATTTCCGTTCAAAAAATGTAGACTCTGATGCAGAAAAGTTAGGGTATGACCCAGTAGTGAGTATTTTTAAATTTCAGATGGAGCAGCAGCTTCTCATGCCCACACAATATATCTTGTGTATGGTAGTAGTTTAAATCTTGATGCAAATGTCAAAGTAATATCAAGAACAAAATTCTTTATGGAGCAACAACAACAAACTTAAGTGTTGAAATATACATTTATTAATATTGTAACAACAATCCTGCTAATGTAGTTAAAATGTTTCTACCAGTGTGATGCTGGCCTTTTTATCCTTTAACCATGTCCTTGTCTCTCAGTAAATGTCTGAATCCGTGCTTATCTGAACCGATTGTCTTTTCTAAAATTGCAATGACAAGAATTAGAACCTGAATGATAACGGTGAAGATAAACATCAACTGTAACAATGTAAAATAAATGCACAAGAAAAAAAAGTTTAAAAATATGAATACTTGTGAAGATTTGGTAAATATGAATCATAAATTGATGCAATTATTAATAAAAGATTACATAATACAACAAATATTTAGGAATACATTTTATACTTGTGTATACCAGACGGCACTTATGGAGTGATGCTAGCATGGAACCACAGATACTTGTTGTGGAATGGAAATTAGCTGAAATCTACACTTCTGTATGAAAATATATGGAACATTGGTGAAGTAATGAAAGAAGAGTGGCTGCTGAGGTGGTTGGCTTTAATCACTTTTTTTAAATGAATGGCAGCCCGAAGAGTTTTTTTTATATATTTAAAAAAACAAACTAAAAGATGGGTGTGACAAAACCTTACTTTCTGTCCATGTTGAACTTTTAAATTGTATTTCTAGAAATAGCATGTAATGGCTAACGTCCAAGGTCATAAAAGTATTTTTCAATAGAAATGTCATCATGCACACCAGCCAGGTAGACAGTAAGGGCTCTGCAGGTTCACGTTTTTAAGGCCAGAACAATAGCTTGTTTGAGCTGTTGCCTGTTTAATTGACCAGAGCCATTACATTCAATCACACATCTCTCCCATCATCCGTCATTGGGGATCCGCCATTCAATATTGATAGATGACTCGGTCTAATGTGATTGAGGTGGAGTAAGTCTATTGCCCTATGTTTCTGTATAACACCAAAGGGGTGTAGATTATAATTCTTGGGTTAGCATGTCTGCTGTTTACAGGGCACCTTCACATGGATCACAATCAGGCCCAGCCTGGGGTTTGTGGCACCTGTGTCGAGACCTTTGAGAAGGGAACAAGGTCACTGGCTGTATTTCTCTGATGGACATCGCATTGACTAGGGGTATCCAATTTATATTGGGCTTTGCGTGTAGTTCAAGAGCCAGTGGTCAGTGTTTGTCTTGCAGACAGCAGCTGAAGTGCTGCATGTTAAGTTTTTGTACTGAAGCTGCAGTGGAAGCTACAGTAAGTACAAAAGCAAAATACTGTGGATGCTGGTAATCTGAAATCAAAACGGAAAATACTGGAAATACACTGGTCAGGCAGCATCTGTGGAGAGAGAAACAGTTAACATTTCAGATCGATGACCGTACAGTAAGTAAACTTCCATGTCTATATTTAGAAAAGAGTACAGGTTGACCCTCCCTTATCCGGCACCACCCCTTGCCCAGCACCATTCCCAGCCGCTCCGACATGAACAAATTGAAGTCCTTCCTTGCTCCTTGCTGCCGACTCCCGCAATCGCTGGCCTGGCCCCACTATCCACTGCCCCCCCCCCGCAAGTGATCTCTCTGCCGCACTCTCAAGCCAGCCAGCCCCGATATCCCCTTGCTCAGAAGCTATACCATGCAATTTAACGTGACTTCCCCTCGTCTACCATAATCCCTTATCCGGCACAGGCTAGGTCCCGAGGGTGCTAGGTAAAAGAGGTTCAACCTCTTCTGTGTTTTTTGTATTAAGGAGAATGGTGAAATGGATGTTGCGTTGTTTTATACTTTGTACTGTTATAACCATTTATTGGTTCAGAGTTTGTGCCCCAATCTTTTTTTTTTTTAAATGTACTGTTTTTCAGAGAATTGTGGTGGCATTTGATGCATTCCAGTAGTTGGTGCTCAGAGTAAGGATTTTCTATCCTGACCCCCGGGTCTTGCGACAAATTATCAAGATATGGGGCAGACAAGGGTGCAATCGGGATCGTAGGGAACATGAGGTTTGTTTATGGAAGTGGCTGAGGAAAATATGTAATGTGAAAACGCCAAAATGTAACGAGTTTCCCAGTAATGGTGTTTATACAGCCAGTGGGGCGAAGCTGAATTGAAGCAAGATTATTTTTCATGGGGGTGGGGGGGTTGGATGTAGGTTGTCTTGGACCGATAATGACTGTTTAAAACCTATAGTTTTTACAGGGTTGCCTCCAGTATTAGGAGCACCCTTGCGTGATCCCATAATGAAAACAATACACAGAGTGCTCTGAGGAATAAAACTTTCCTTGAGGTGAGGTAAGGGTTTGCTTTGCCCCACAGACTGAAGTGCTGCCTGCCTAATACGTTAGTAGGCCAGAAAGATCCCAGGTTTGATTCCTGGTCTGTGTTGGGTTACCTGGTTTCAGCTAGGGTGGTAGTAAGGGTTCTACATTTAGGTCTCGTCCTTTGGGTCAGGAAAAGGCAAGTCTGCTGGAAGTGCATGAATGGACATCTGGCAATGACCAAATTGACCTTGACTGGGTTGTAGCATAATGTTGAATACCCTGCCCACACTTTATCTTGAGGTTCGCACATGAAGATTTGAATGAGGTACTGGAGGGTAGCCATCATCAGTTGAACTGTAACCTAGCGAACATTAACCAACCCATCAGGAGAAAAGAACATTTGCACAGGAAAAGGGGACTAGAAAGGAAGTTGCTGCTGAAGGAAGGAAGACACTCTGGTCAAATTTATACTTTTAGCTCTGGTCACAGGCTGACCACTTGGCCCAACCTATGCAGGAATGCAGTGCATTTTTGCTATTGCAGTCCTGAGCTTTGGTATCACTGAAGGAATGCTCGAGGTTTGGTAGACTGGGGTGGGAGTCCTGGAGTTTGTCAATGCAAGGATAGGGTTCATGGTGCAGCGTGAATCTGAAGGGGTGAAGGAATGTGGAGGTTAGCTCACTGGTGGATTCCTGACATTTGGCAGCAGTAAGGAAGGGGTTGGCATGAATCTGACCACGTGTATTTATGAACGAGACCCTAATAAATTGATTAATTCTATTGGGGTGATTTTTTTTTTGTACATTAACTCAACAGTTTCTGGGATATTCCATTCAACAGTAAACAATGTTTCAATGCAACTATATGAGCAAATCATATCGAAAGAGCTACATTTAGATATAAGCAAATGGGACATTTACCCATGTGTATGTCACCTTACACTCCCTTTAACTTTACATATTTATAAAGTACTTGTGGAAGATGCACGATCCTTGGTGGGGTCAACAGCTGGTGGCAAGTTAAACTCTGGTGGGTGCAGGCTGCAGTAGCATGTTTACTTGCAATGGCATGGGGGACCTTGAAATGGAATCCTACCCCCACAGAGGCACATGCTAAGTTTCTGCTGTCAGAGGGAACAAGTGCTTTTAAAAAATAACGTTTAAGAAATTTAAAGCTGTTCCTGATGGTGGAAACTTGGTAGTGACCATGAGGTTGGACTAGAATGGAGTGGTGTTGAGAGCACACTGTCACCTAGCTTGGGGACGTGTGTTACCGTACTTTGCTGCAATCTATTTCAGAAGAAGAAACCAATCTCAAGAACTGGGAGGACTGAGATAAGTGAGAAATTTAAACCCCTCCAATTTAAGCATGATACCCAGGTGTGATGGTGATATTGTGATGTGATTTTCCTGCAAGTACAGGAATTGTATATTATACGTAACTTTTAACGTGCAATATGTATATTTTACGATCCTCTACCTTTTGCACTGATGCAAGGTGAGGATGATACAGGGGGTTTAATAATTTTTTTAAACATTTTTAACAGTTGCAGTTTGTCTGACCACCTTGACTGCATGACTGTTTTACAATACATTCCTAGCCAGATGAGAACACACCTAGAGTATTCTGTTTTAGTTTTGGAGATTTGTGTTTGTTTTCATTGAGATTCTTCTTCCAAGGTGCTGGTTAAATCACTTTGAACACAAGTGGAAGAAGACTAGTTAACAACATTCTGTGTAATGCCATTGTGGATATTGAGGAAAGTTGTGATAGGATTATTTTTTGCATGGTGTTGTTAGGAAACATTGCTCAATATGTAAAATATTGTTGTTAATTATCTTAAGGAAAACTCTAATGTTCACCTAAATTGTTTTATGAGCACATGGTTATTGTTAGTCTCATCTTACATTGCCAAATAATAGGAAAAGATTCTCTTTCAAATGTCCCAAGAAATTCTAACTTTGCATAGAACTGGATTTAATTCCTGATAATTAATAGGGCAATACCCTTGGTACTTTCGCTTGGGTAAATGTCCCAACATCTAGAACATGGTTTCTCCTCCCATCCCCACATGATCACTTTGGTTTCTATCCTGGACTTTTTCCTATTTCTTGTCTACATACTGATCTTTAGTGGTATCATTCATAGATGTGGGTTAGCTTCCATATATGTTGGTGCTGTTGGGAGCAAAGCATTAAAATGAAAGAAATCAGGTAGTTAACTGTTGTCATAACTTTAATGCTGTTTTGTAGGTCAGGATCTTCAAAGTCTGCTTTTAGTGCCAATTTAAAAACTCTTTCTTCTCTTTCCCCCCCCCCCCCAAGTTTAATGTTTAGTGTTTAAAAAGACTTGGATTTCTTTAGCGCCTTTCAAGGCCACCGGATGTCTCAAAGTGCTTTACAGCCATTTAAGTACCTTTTTGGAGCGTAGTCACTGTTGTAATATGGGAAATGCAGCAGCCAATTTGCACACAAGCAAGCTCTCACAAATAGCAATGTGATAATGATCAGATCATCTGTTTCTCTGTTATGTTGATTGAGGGATAAATATTGGCCCACACACCGGGGATAGCTCACCTGCTGCTCTTCGAAATAATGCCATGGGATCTTTTATGCTCACTTAAACCAAAGCCCCGTCTGTTCTCTTAACATCTCATCTGAAAGACGGCACCTCCAGCACTGCACTCGAGTGTCGGCCTAGATTATTATTTTGTGCTCAAGTCCCTGGAGTGAGACTTGAACCCACAAATTTCTGACTCCAAGGCGAGAGTGCTACCCATTGAGCCATAGCTGACACTCTTAATGGGAGAAAATCAGTGTGGGGGGGGAGGGAAGGGAAGGTTGAGACACTGGGGACAAATAAGAATGAACTTGCATGGAGATTGCTATGTTGTATGTGACCTTGGAGTTGCTTGGTACAGAAGTAGGATACCTGAATTATAAAAACAAAATGCTGGAAATACTCGACAGGTCATGCAGCATCTGTGGGGAGAGAGAGAGAAACAGAGTTAATGTTTCAGGTCGATGACCTTTTCAGAACTGGAAAATGTTAGATATCTCAATTTTTAAGCAAGTACAAATCGTAACCACTGCTCCCCCTTTTTCAGCAGGTGCTGGTAATGATTGTGCTATTCCCATTTACATCTCCTAGACCCATCTTATGTCCCATTACCATCCCCCTCCCCTCCCCCTTTGCCTTGCATCATCCCTTTTGTCATTTAATCACTTCAGCCCTCCATCCTATCACAGACCTCCCTTTTTGTTCTTTGCTCAACTTCCCCCTCCCTCCCCCCATTTCCCTGCCTCCAAGTGCTTAAAAACTGTTAATGCTCTAACTTTTTTGGCTGTGTCTATTTGCAACACCAAATTTCTGATTGGTCCCCTTGGAGGACAAGACACACCCAACAGTTTATCTGGAATGTGTAATTTGATCCTGCCTGCTATAGACAACTCTGAAGAGTCATTTGATCCATTCTTGCTAGTGAGCCTACAAAATGTGGAAGTATAGTTAGCTTTGTGAAGATCCTCTGTTAATAGTATTCTTCAATTGTAATTATAGTTGTCCTTGGCTCGTAAAATAGAAGACTTTATATTTTAATTACTGGATTAATCACTTCTTTAGAGTTTTGGGTTTTTTTCCTTCTGGAAGTGATAATGAAAGGTCCGTGTATGTATCCAACCTTCTGAAACACCAATGAGTTCACACTGGGGAGAGGCCGATCACCTGCTCTGTGTGTGTGCACACATCCCCTCCCCCTTTGGACCTGGATCATGTTCTTCTCCCATCCCCACTGTTCTCTCCATGCTCTAAACACCCATCCCTGAGTTCCTGACCGCCTACCCCCTCTGTACCTGTCCTTCTCTCTTTCTCTCCCCCTACCCCTAATCCTGTCCTAGCTGTATTCCTGACCTGCCCCCCCCCCCCAAGTTTCTGACCATCTCCCCCCGGCCCGGAGCTCCTGACCCCTCTCTCTCTCTCTTCCCCAGCCCCCAGCCTGAGTTCCTGACCTGCTCTCTACTCCCTACTCTCTTTCTCTTCCTGACATTGTACCACCCCCCACCAAGCTCCTGACCTTGTAAAGCCCTCCCCCCCCCCCCCACCCCAGCCTCTAACCGTCTCCCTGTTCTCCGCTGCTCATTCACTCTTATTACCCACCGCAAATTCCAGATCCTCCGGTCCTTTCTGCTGCAATGTTTTCATATCGTGATCCATGTGGCTGAGTCAGCGATTGGCAGGTTGTGTGAACGTGGGTTCAGCGCTGCTTTATGTCGCAAAGGTGATTTTGCAGAGCCTCTGACCTGAAGTTTCCAGTGTCGAGTGGAAGGATGTGTTACGCTTTAGGTTCATTTTCATCAAAATATAAAGCTTTTCTGCATTATCCCAATGTTTTTTTTTGCTCCACAGCCATGGGAAATTGAAGGTGTCGTTATTAAACTCTCTCTAAATTCCACTGCATCAAATTGTACTACATTATTTTTGTAAGTGCTATACAAGTACTTTACTGCAGTGTTGTCCAATATATATCGCTGACTAGTTACAGGTGTGGCTACAGCAGCACCATTTTAGCCACGTGCACTAATTTTATTGAAAATGCCTTGTATAAACATTCAATACTAGTAAATACTATTCAATACTACTTGCATGTGCATATTTACCAAATACTTACCACCATTCGTTAACCAAGGAATTAAAGTACTCGACGATTAAAAATACTCACGCACTGGTTTATATTTTCTCATTTTACCAACAAATGCACAAAAAGGTTAAAGTACACAAGCATACACCTTGCAAATGAGTGTTGAGATCACATGCCCAACGACTGTGTCTATTACTGATTTTTTAAATTTACTAATCATAACAAAAATTATGAGCAAGAGTAGGCCATTCGGCCCTTCGAGCCTGCACTGCCATTGAGTAAGGTCACGGCTGATCTACATCAACTCCACCTTCCCGCACGATCCTTTTATCCCTTCATTCCCTTAGTATCAAAAAATCTATCGATCTGTGTCTTGAATATACCCAACAACTGAGCATCCATAGCCCTCTGGTTAGGGAATTCTGTAGATTCACAATTTGTGTGAAGTAATTTCACCTCATCTTGGTCCTAACTGGTTAACCCCTGATTTTGAGAATGCAACCTAGTTCTAGACTCCCCAGCCAAGGGGAACGACCTCCTAGCATATACCCTGTTAAATTCTTTATGAATTTTATACCCAGTCACCCACCTCGAAGTCGTCGCACACCCTCCAGCTTTTTTATCCCCCTGACCTGCAGTGGTCAGCCAGGTCGCCATTTGGAGCGTGGGCAGGATCATCGGCAGGGCCCAGGTACAGAGGAGCGGGTAGGTCGGGATGGATGAGTGGGGAGAGATCGGAGCGGAGGTGCAGTGAATATTTTGTGGTGGAGGAGCGGCGAGAGATTGTGGCAGAGGTGCGGCGAATGATTGTACAGGGGCAGCACGGGCCAGCCCACACTGCAATATGTGTGCACACTAGGTTTGTGCAGCAGAGCAAGTTTCCAGTCATCCTGGTTAACCCTTGCTACTGGATAAAGGCCTAGCTCTGTCAAGCCTGTGTGGTGGCTGATGTGCAATGGTCACCGCACGTTAATAAAAATCCACACACAGGCATTTTCCACCCCTGGAGTTCATGACTGGAATATCTGGTCCTTCATTGAAACATCTGTGAACTCATCCCTTTTGGTGTGGAAGCAAGTCATCCTTGTTCGAGGGACTGCCAATGATGATGATGAATTTTATATATTTCAAAGAGATCACACCTCATATTTCTAAACTCTAGGGAATATAGGCCTAGTCTACTCAATCTCTCCTCGTAGGATAATCCCACCCCCCAATCCCAGTAATCAGTCTAGTGAACCTTTGTTACACACGCTAAAGCAAGTATATCCTTCGGTAAGGAGGTGAAAGCTACGCATCAAGTCCCTATATAATTATAGTGAAATTTGTTTACTCATACGCCAATCTTTTTGTAATAAAGGCTCACATTCCACTTGCTTTCCTAATTGCTTGCTGTACCTGCATGTTAACTTACTGTGATTTGCATACATTGACATCCAGGTCCCTCTGCCAATATTTCCCAGTCTTTCACCATTGTAAGAATATTCTGCTTTTCTATTTTTTCCGACCAAATTGGATAACTTCACATTTCCCCACATTATATTCCATCTGCCACGATCTTGCCCTCTCACTTAACCTGCCTATATTTCTTTGCATCCGTCTCAGAGCTTACTTTCCCAACCAAGCTTTGTATCGTCAGCAAATTTGGATACGTAAGACTCTGCCCCTTCATCTAAGTCATTGATACAGATTGTGAATAGCTGAGGCCCAAGTACTGATCCTTGCGGTATCCCATTAGTTACAGTCTGCCAACCCGAAAATTATTCTTTTATTCCTACTCTGTTTTTTCTGTCTGTTAACCAATCCTCAGTCCATGCTAATATATTGCCCATAATCTCATGAGCACTAATTTTGTGTCATAACCTCTTATGTGGCACCTTATCGAATACTTTTTGAAAATCCAAATACATTACATCCACTGGTTCTCCCTTATCTACCCTGCTCGTTACAACCTCAAAAAGCTAACCGATTTGTCAAACACTATTTCCCTTTCATAAATCCGTGTTGACTTTGCCCAATCATATTCTGATTTTCTAAGTGCCCTGTTATCACATCCCTAACAATAGACTTTATGTCAAGCTAACTAGTCTATTGTTCCCTGTTTCCTCTCACTTCTTTCTTGAACAGCAGGGTTATGTTTGCTGCCTTCTAATCAGCAGCGACCGTTCTAAAATGTAGAGAATTTTGGCAGATCAAAACCAATGCATCCACTTTCTCTGTAGCCACCTATTTTAAAACCAAGTCCAGGGGATTTGTTGGCTTTTAGTCCCATTAATTTCTCCGGTATTATATCTTTACTAATTTTATTTAAGTTCCTCATTCTCACTAGATTCTGGATTCCCCATTATTTACGGAATTTTTTTTGTGTCTTCTGCTGTGAAGACAGATACAAAGTATTTGTTTAATGCCTGCCATTTCATTCATAAGAACATAAGAAAAAGGAGCCAGGAGTAGCCCATTCGGCCCTTCATGTTTGCCCATGATCTTATTGAATGGCGGAGCAATGTTCACACTTGTGTTTGGTGCGCGGCCCCTTTATGGGGATGCGCAAAACTTGAGCGGGAACGGCAGAGAGGTGTGCGGCCATGCACCTTAGAGGGAACATTGATCATGGCTAATATTCTACCTCGACGCCATCTTCTCGCACAATCCCCATGTCCCTTGGTTCATTTCTAGTGTATCTGCCTGTAACATAAAAACATAAGAAATAGGAGCAAGAGTAGGCCATTTGGCCCCTTGAAGCCTGTTCTGCTATTCAATAAGATCATGGCTGATCTGATCATGGACTCAGCTCCACTTCCCTGCCCGCTCCCCATAACCCTTTATTGCCTAATCGCTCAAAAATCTGTCTATCTCCAGCTTAAATATATTCAATGATCCAGCCTCCATAGCTCTCTGGGGCAGAGAATTCCATAGATTTGCAACCCTCAGAGAAAAAATTTCTCCTCATCTCAGTTTTAGATGGGCGGCCCCTTATTCTGAGATTATGTCCCCTAGTTTTAGTTTCCCTTATGAGTGGAAATATCCTCTCTGCATCCACCTTGTTGAGCCCCCACATTATGTTATATGTTCCCATAAGATCACTTCTCATTCTTCTGAACTCCAATGTGTATAGGCCCAACCTAGTCAACCTAGCTTCATAGGTCAACCCCCTCATCTCCAGAATCAACCTAGTGAACCTTCTCTGAACAACCTCTAATGCAAGTATATCCTTCCTTAAATACGGAGACTAAAACTGGATGCAGTACTCCAGATGTGGCCTCACCAATATCCTGTACAGTTGAAGCAGGACTTCTCTGCTTTTATACTCTATCCCCCTTGCAATAAAGACCAATATTCCATTTGCCTTCCTGATTACTTGCTGTAACTGCATACAAACTGTTTGTGTTTCATGCACAAGGACCCCCAGGTCTCTCTACTGCAACGCTTTGGAATTTTTCTCCATTTAAATTATAATTTGCTTTTCTATTATTTCTGCCAAAGTGGATAACCTCACATTTTCCCACATTATATTCCATCTGCCAAATTTTTGTCCACTCATTTAGCCTGTCTATATCCCTTTGCAGATTTTTTGTGTCCTCCTCACAATTTGCTTTCCCACCCATTTTTGTATCATCAGCAAACTTGGCTACTTTACACTCGGTCCCTTCATCCAAGTCATTAATATAGATTGTAAATAGTTGAGGACCCAGCATCGATCCCTGCGGCACCCCACTAGTCACTGTCTGCCAACTGGAAAATGACCCATTTACCCCGATCCTCTATCCATGCTAATATATTACCCCCAACCCCGTGAGCTTATAAGGAACCCACATTCACGAGCTAATTTCTTCCTTTTTACATACCTATAGAAGCTATCTGTTTTGATATATCTTGCTAGTTTACTCTCTCATTTTCTCTAATTGCATTTCTGATTGATATAAACACATGTGGATTCCTAATCAGTCACATGTGGCCAGTGTATTGGACAACACTGCTTTATTCCAAACCAGTCCTTAGAACACCTGTATTATACACAGAACACTTGTCATGTCATTTTCCTTTTTTAACACGAGGAATAAGCGATAGTTTGCACTGCTTTATTAGAGTGGACAACAGTTTGTGTTTATTGTGGTGAGATAGTATATATGAAACCAAAGTATCAAAACTTAAAAAAAAATCTTGGTAACATTTTTTTAAAAGGGTTAATGAATGATTGGCTTGCTCTATATATACCAGTGGGGTATGGATTCTCACAGACTAGGAATGTCCCAGTTTTAATTAGTTGCCTGTGCTAAGTTATTTTATTAGCCAGGGTTCTTGCTCTTGAGCGTCAGATAGTCGGAAAGTGCACATTTGCGGATATTGGGTGAAGGCGCAGTGTGCAATGCATCCCACATTTGGAACAGTGCCAACAATAGAATAACCACTTGTGTACTGGACTTCTGTTCCTATTTCTTATGTACATAAGTTGTCCTTTTTAGGAGACGAGGAAAAATGGGTTTGATGTAATCACATGTTCCTTAGTTATTGCTTCAACCTATTGCCTGTAAATCTGTATGGTATGGGACTCACTCCCACAGGTTTTCACTCTGCTTATGTTGCTTAATTTAATTGATCTCTATATTTATCATTACAGTACTTGAATATAAACTATTTCATAATGTGAATGCAAAGATCATTTAATTTTGGCATGGGTGTTGAGGCATCGCATTCCAGATTTGTATTTTGAGATATAGGAGTCAACACCTTTTTTAAAAAAAAATATTAGCCCGGAATTTGCAGTCAGCAGTGACCTCGAAGAAAGCTGCCCACAAAGTACTTGCAACCCCTGTGGCGAAAGCTAGCTTTCTCAATCTTGATTTGATTGTAGCGCTATCAAAAGGGGATCCCCAGCATACATTAGCAGTGATGTCTTTGAGTTCTCTAAGTAGCCAATCACATTGAAGAATTCTCAGACGGCAAACCATGAAATAAAAAGCACTGATTATCATTCCACTTTATTTAGCTCTCTAATTTTTTTAATATAGAGAGATGTTTTTATTCCTTCATGGGATGTGGGGGTGGCTGGCAAGGCCAGTATTTATTGCCCATCCCTAATTGCCCTTGAGAAGATGGTGGTGAGCTGCTGCCTTGAACCGCTGCAGTCTGTGTGATGAAGGTACACTCACATTGCTCTTGGGGAGAGAGTTCTAGGATTTTGACACTGAAAATGAAGGAACGGCAACATTCCAAGTCTGGCTGGTGTGTGCCTTGGAAGGGAACGTGGAGTTGGTGGTGTTCCCATGTGCCTGTTGCCCTTGTCCTTCTCGGTGGTAGAGGTCGTGGGTTTGGGAGGTGCTGCCTAAGAAGCCTTGGCGAGTTGCTGCAGTGCATCTTGTACACACTGCAGCCATGGTAAGTCGGTGATGGAGGGAGTGAATGTTTAAAGTGGTGGATGTGGTGCTAATCAAGCGGGCTTCTTTGTCTTGGATGGTGTCGAGCTTCTTGAGTGTTGTTGGAGCTGCACTCATCCAGGCAAATGGAGAGTATTCCATCACACTCCTGACTTATGCCTTCGAGATGGTGGAAAGGCTTTGGGGAGTCAGGCGGTTAGACACTTGCCGCAGAACGTCCAGCCTGTGACCTGCTCTTGCCACAGTATTTATGTGGCTGGTCCAGTTAAGCTTCTGGTCAATGGTGATTCCCCAAGATGTTGATGGTGGGGGATTCTGCAATGGTAATGTCCAGGGGCATGGGTAAGACTAACTTGTTGGAGATAGTCACTTGAAGTGGCACGAATGTTACTTGCCACTTATCAGCCCAAGGTCTTGCTGCATGTGGGCATAGACTGCTCCATTTTCTGAGGAGTTGCGAATGACAATGAGCACTCTGCAATCATCCGTGAACATCCCCACTTCTGACGATATGATGGAGGGAATGTCATTGATAAAGCAGCTGAAGATGGTTGGGTCTAGAACACTGCCCTGAGGAACTCCTGCAGTGATGTCCTGGGGCTGTGATGAGTGACCTCCAACCACCACAACCATCTTCCTTTGTATTTGGTATGACTCCAGCTAGTGGAGAGTTTCCCCCCAGATTTCCCGAGGGCTCCTTGATGCCACACTCGGTGAAATACTTCCTTGATGTCAAGGGCAGTCACTCTCGCCTCACCTTTGGAATTCAGCTCTCTTGTCCTTGTTTGGACCAAGGCTGTAATGAGGTCTGGAGCCGAGTGGTCCTGGCGGAACCCAAACTGGGCATCAGTGAGCAGGTTATTGGTGAGTAAGTGCTGCGTGATAGAACTGTTGCCGACATCTTCCATCACTTTGCAGATGATTGAGACTGAACGGGAAGTAATTGGCCGGATTGGATTTGTCCTGCTTTTTGTGGACAGGACATAACTGGGCAGTTTTCCACATGGTTGGATAGATGTCAGTGTTGTAGCTGTATTGGAACAGCTTGGCTAGAGGTGTGGCTAGTTCTGGAGCACAAGTCTTCAGCACAACAGCCTGGATGTTGTCGGGGCCCATAGCCTTTGCTGTATCCAGTGCAATCCGCCGTTTCTTGATATCATGTAGAGTGAATCGAATTGTCTGAAGACTGGCTTCTGTGAGCATAGAAGTTTACAGCATGGAAGGAGGCCATTTCGGCCCATCGTGTGCATGCCAGCCAACAAGAGGCTATCCAGCCTAATCCCACTTTCCAGCTCTCGGTCTGTAACCCTGCAGGTTACGGCACTTCAAGTGCACATCCAAGTACTTTTTAAATGTGGTGAGGGTTTCTGCCTCTACCACCCTTTCAGGCAGTGAGTTCCAGACCCCCACCACCCTCTGGTGAAGAAATTTCCCCTCAAATCCTCTCTGAACCTTCTACCAATTACTTTAAATTTATGCCCCCTGGTTGTTTACCCTTCTGCTAAGGGAAATAGGCCCTCTTTATCTACTATATCTAGGCTCCTCATCATTTTGTACACCTCAATGAGGTCTCCCTCAGCCTCCTCCTGTTCTAAGGAAAACAAACCCAGCCTATCCAATCTGTCCTCGTAGCTAAGATTCGCCACTCCCGGCAACATCCTCGTGAATCTCCTCTTTACCCTCTCTAGTGCAATCACTCCTTCCTGTAATGTGGTGATCAGAACTGCACGCAATACTCCAATTTGGCCTAACCAGTGTTTTACACAGTTCAAGCATAACCCACCTGCTCTTATATTCTATGCCTCGGCTAATAAAGGCAAGCATTCTGTATGCCGCCTTCACCACCTTATCCACCTGGCCTGCTACCTTCAGGGATCTGTGGGCCTGCACTCCCAGGTCCCTTTGTTCCTCTACACTTCTCAATGTCCTACCATTTAATGTGTATTCCCTTTCCTTGTTAGCCCTCCCCAAATGCATTACCTCACACTTCTGTGGATTAAATTTCACTTGCCACTGTTCACCCACCTGACCAGTTTCTTCCTGCAGTCCACAGCTTTCTTAATTATAACCACAGAGCCTATTTTGTATCATCTGCAAACTTCTTAATCGTACCCCCCTATATTCAAGTCTAGATCATTGATGTATACCACAAAAAGCAAGGGACCTAATACTGAGCCCTGCAGAAGCCCACTCGAAACATCCTTCCTACCTCAGCCAATTTTGGATCCAACTTGCCACTTTGCCCTGGATCCCATGGGCTTTTACTTTTGTGGCCAGTCTGCCATATGGGACTTTTATCAAAAGCTTTGCTAAAATCCATATACACTACATCATACGCACTGCCCTCATTGATCCTCCTGGTTACCTCCTTGAAAAATTCAATCAAGTCAGTCAGACACGACCTTCCCTTAACAAATCTGTGCTGACGATCCCTAATTAACCCGTGTCTTTCTAAATGTAGATTTATCCTGTCCATCAGGATTTTTTCCAATAATTTTCCCACCACTGAGGTTAGGCTGACTGGCCTGTAATTACTTGGTCTATCCCTTTCTCCCTTCTTAAACAAAGGTACATCCCTGTCTGGAGTACAAATAAAATGGGGAAGATGGCTCAACCGTGGCTAACAAGGGAAATTAAGGTAGTGTTAAATCCAAGGAAGAGGCACATAAATTGGCCAGAAAAAGCAGCAAACCGGAGGACTAGGAGAATTTTATAATACAGCAGAGGAGGACAAAGGGTTTAATTAGGAGGGGGAAAATAGAGTATGAGAGGAAGCTTGCTGGGAACATAAAAACTGATTGCAAAAGCTTCTATAGCTATGTGAAGAGAAAAAGATTAGTGAAGACAAACGTAGGTCCCTTGCAGTCAAATTCAGGTGAATTTATAATGGGGAACAAAGAAATGGCGGACCAGTTAAACAAATACTTTGGTTCTGTCTTCACGAAGGAAGGCACAAAGAACCTTCCGGAAATACTAGGGGACCGAGGGTCTAGTGAGAAGGAGGAACTGAAGGAAATCCTTATTAGGCAGGAAATTATGTTAAGGAAATGGATGGGATTGAAGGCCGATAAATCCCCAGGGCCTGATAGTCTGCATCCCAGAGTACTTAAGGAAGTAGCCCTAGAAATAGTGGATGCATTGATGATCATTTTCCAACAGTCTATCGACTCTGGATCAGTTCCTATGGACTGGAGGGTAGCTAATGTAACACCACTTTTTAAAAAAGGAGGAAGAGAGAAAAAAGGGAATTATAGACCGGTTAGCCTGACATCAGTAGTGGGGAAAATGTTGGAATCAATTATTAAGGATGAAATAGCAGCACATTTGGAAAGCAGTGACAGGATCCAAGTCAGCATGGATTTATGAAAGGGAAATCATGCTTGACAAATCTTCTGGAATTTTTTTGAGGATGTAACTAGTAGAGTGGACAAGGGAGAACCAGTGAATGTGGTGTATTTGGACTTTCAAAAGGCTTTTGACAAGATCTCACACAAGGGATTGGTGTGCAAAATTAAAGCACATGGTATTGGGGGTAATGTACTGACGTGGATAGAGAACTGGTTGACAGGATGCAGAGAGTCGAGGTAAATGGGTACTTTTCAGAATGGCAGGCAGTGACTAGTGGGGTGCCGCAGGGCTCAGTGCTGGGACCCAAGCTATATACAATGTACATTAATGATTAAGGTGAAGGAATTGAGTGTAATATCTCCAAGTTTGCAGATGACACTAAGCTGGG
Organism: Pristiophorus japonicus; assembly: GCF_044704955.1. Lineage (NCBI taxonomy): Eukaryota > Metazoa > Chordata > Chondrichthyes > Pristiophoridae > Pristiophorus > Pristiophorus japonicus. The sequence continues at coordinate 153,315,013 of NC_091986.1, read as the reverse complement.
TGGCAGTGTGAGCTGTGAGGAGGACGATAAGAGGCTGCAGGGTGACTTGGACAGGTTAGGTGAGTGGGCAAACGCATGGCAGTCCTTACTACTCGGGGGATCAAGGGTTATGGCGAGAAAGCAGGAAGGGGGTACTGAAGTTTCATGTTCAGCCATGAACTCATTGAATGGCGGTGCAGGCTAGAAGGGCTGAATGGCCTGCTCCTGCACCTATTTTCTATGTTTCTATGTATAATTTGGATAAATGTGAGGTTATCCACTTTGGTGGCAAAAACACAAAGGCAGAATATTATCTGAATGGCGACAGATTAGGAAAATGGGAGGTGCAACGAGACCTGGATGTCATGGTACATCAGTCATTGAAAGTTGGCATGCAGGTACAGCAGGTGGTGAAGAAGGCAAATGGTATGTTGGTCTTCATAGCTAGAGGATTTGAGTATAGGAGCAGGGAGGTCTTACTGCAGTTGGACAGGGCCTTTAATGAGGCCTCACCTGGAATATTGTGTTCAGTTTTGGTCTCCTAATCTGAGGAAGGATGTTCTCGCTATTGAGGGAGTGCAGCGAAGATTCACCAGACTGATTCCCGGGATGGCAGGACTGACATATGAGGAGAGACTGGATCAACTGAACCTGTATTCACTGGAGTTTAGAAGGATGAGAGGGGATCTCATAGAAACACACAAAGTTCTGACGGGACTGGACAGGTTAGATGCAGGAAGAATGTTCCCAATTTTGGGGAAGTCCAGAACCAGGGGACATAGTCTAAGGATAAGGGGTAGGCCATCTAGGACTGAGATGAGGAGAAACCTCTTCACTCAGAGTTGTTAACCTGTTAAATTCCCTACAGCAGAGAGTTGTTGATGCCAGTTCATTGGATATATTCAAGAGGGAGTTAGATATGTCCCTTACGGCTAAAGGGATCAAGGGGTATTGAGAGAAGGCAGGAAAGGGGTACTGAGTTGAAAGATCAGCCATGATCTTATTGAATGGTGGTGCAGACTCGAAGGGCCAAATGGCCTACTCTTGCATCTATTTTCTATGTTTTTAAGTATCACATTAGCAGTTCTTCAATCCTCTGGCACCACACATGAAGCCAGAGAGGATTGGAAAATAATGGTCAAAGTCTCAGCTAGTTCCTCTTTTTTGCTTCGTTTAACTTTCAAAGCTGCTAAGCCCCTTAATACCTCCTCTGTAGGTTTATTTCATCTAATATCATCACTCCTCCTCGATAGCAGTGTCTGCATCGCCCCTCTCTTTTGTGAAAACAAACGCGAAGTATTCATTAAGAACCATACCCACATCTTCCGCCTCCACACACAGATTACCCTCATGGTCTCTAATAGGCCCTATCCTTTCTTTAGTTTATTCTCTCGCTCTTAATATATTTATAAAACATCTTTGGGTTTTCCTTGATTTTATTTGCCAAAATAAATTTTCATGCTCTCTGCTTTCCTAATATCCCTTTCGATCTCGCCCGTGAACTTTCTGTACTTGAGAGATTCTGCAATATTTAGCGCTCTGTATCTGTCAAGCTTCCCTTTTTTTCTTTATCCTACGCTGCATGTCCCTAGACATCTAGGGGACTCTAGATTTGTTAGTTCCACTCTTTTTCTTTCAAGAGCACATATCTGGCCTGAACCCTGCGGATTTCCTCCTTGAATGCCTCCCACTGTTCTAACACTGATTTACCTTCAAGTAGCTGTTTCTAGTCCACTGGCTAAATCACCTCTCAGCTTAGTAAAGTTGGCTTTTCCCCAATTTAGAACTTTTATTCTTGGTTTAACCTTGTCCTTTTCCATAGCTACCTTAAATCTAACTGAATTATAGTCACTAGCACCTAAATGTTCTCCCAATGATACCCCTTCCACCTGCCCAGCTTCATTCCAGAAAACGAAATCCAGAACCGCTCCCTCCCGCGTTGGGCTTGCTATATACTAGCTAAAAAAGTTCTCTTGAATGCATTTTAGGAATTCCGCATCCTCTATCATAAGAACATAAGAATTAGGAACAGGAGTAGGCCATCTAGCCCCTCGAGCCTGCTCCACCATTCAATAAGATCATGGCTGATCTGGTCGTGGACTCAGCTCCACTTACCCGCCCTCTCCCCGTAACCCTTAATTCCCTTATTGGTTAAAAATCTATCTATCTTTGACTTGAAAACATTCAATGAGCTAGCCTCAACTGCTTCCTTGGGCAGAGAATTCCACAGATTCACAACCCTCTGGGAGAAGAAATTCCTTCTCAACTCGGTTTTAAATTGGCTCCTCTGTATTTTGAGGCTGTGCCCCCTAGTTATAGTCTCCCCTACCAATGGAAACAACCTCTCTGCCTCTATCTTGTCTATCCCTTTCATGATTTTAAATGTTTCTATAAGATCACCTAGTTGAAATCCCCTCCTATTACTGCCCTATAGTTTTTGCACTTCTCAGAAATTTGCCTACATATTTGCTCTTCTATCTCCCTCTCAGTTCGAACCATATGGCCTCGTTTGATGATCCCTATAACATATCATCCCTCCTCACAGCTATGATAGTTTCTTTAATCAATGGTGGGAACCTCAGGAGAAGGTCGATATGGATCATCCACTTGGCACATCTGGCTGAAGATGGTTGTAAACGTTTCAGCCTCGTCTTTTGCACTCGCATGCTGGGCTCTGCCATCATTTGAGGATGGGGAGATTCCTCCTACCGTTAGTTGTTTAATAGTCCACCACCATTCACGACAGGATGTGGCAGGACTACAGAGCTTTAATCTGATCTGTTAGTTGTGGAATCGCTTAGCCTTATCTATAGCATGTTGCTTTTGCGTTTTAGCATGTAGCTTCCCCAGGTTGGCACCTCATTTTTAGGTACACCTGGTGCTGCTCCTGGCATGATCTTCTACACTCTTCATTGAACCAGGGTTGGTCCCCTGGCTTGATGATAATGGTGGAGTAAGGGATATGCTGGGCGATGAGGTTACAGATTATGGTGGAATACAATTCTGCTTCTGCTGATGGCCCACAGTGCCTCATGGATGCCCAGTTTTGTGCTGCTAGTTCTGTTCTGAATCTATCCATCTAGCATGGTGGTAGTGCCACACAACATGATGGATGGTGCCCACTGTGAAGACGGGACTTCGTCTCCACAATGACCTGTGCGGTGGTCGCTGCTACCAAGGCTGTCATGGACAGATGCACCTGCGACAGGTAAATTGGTGAGGAAGCGGTCAAGTAGGCTTTTCCCACGTGTTGGTTCTCTCACCATCTGCTGCAGGCCCAGTCTGGCAGCTATGTCCTTCAGGGCTTGGTCAGTAGTGGTGCTACGAGCCATTCTTGATGGACATTGAAGTCCCGCACGCAGAGTACATTCTGTGCCCTTGCTACTCCGTGATTGTTCCAAGCGGTGGTCAACATGAAGGAGTACTGATTCATCAGTTGAGGGAGGGCAGTAGGTGGTAATCAGCAGGAGGTTTCGTTTTCCCTTCATGGGGTCCGGAGTCAATGTTGAGGACTCCCCAGGGCGACTCCCTCCAGACTGTATAACACTGCCGCCACCCCTGGTGGGTCTGTCCTATCAGTGGGACAGAACATACCCAGGGATGGTGATGGAGGAGTCTGGGACATTGGCTGAAGGTTTGATTCTGAGAGTATAACTCGGGCTGTTGCTTGACTGGTCTGTGGGACAGTCTCTCAATTTTGGCACAAGTCCTCCGATGTTGGTGAGAAGGACTTTTCAGGGTCGACTGGGCTGGGTGTCCATAGCTGGTGCCGAGATTAATGCCGGGTGGTGTGTCCGTTTTTTTAATTCTTGTTTTTCATAGCGATTGTGTACAACTGAGTTGCTTGCTCGGCCATTTCGGGGGGCAGTTAAGAGTTAACCATATTGCTGAGTCACATTTAGGCCAGACTGGGTAAGGACGGCAGATTTCCTTCCCTAAAGGACATTAGTGAATCATGGGTTTTTACGACAATCATGGTCATGGTCACCATTACTGATACTAGCTTTTTATTCCAGATTTATTTAATTAACTGAATTTAAATTCCCCAGCTGCTGTGGTGGGATTTGAACTTGTGTCTCAGGGACATGCACATGGGGTCAAGGTAGAAATGAAATATCATAAATGTTAAATATATATTTTTTGATTTTAAATATCTAGTCATTTTTATCATGGAGAAATTTGACATTCCACAAATAGAAAATTAGTTTTTCAAGGCCAAAATGGTTGTTCAGCAGTCAATAAACATTAAAATCCCAGATAGACCTATTTGAACAAGGCTTAACTTTTTATGAGGTGTTTAACAGTGCTATTGGAGTAGAAAAGGGGAGGTTTTCATCAGTTCAACTGAGTTCGCTGATTGCTGGGTACGGGGAGTTCCACAGCGCAGCCTCTGGTGGAGCAGGGAATGACTGACCGCAGCTTCAGAATTTCCGCGTTCATCTGTGCATGTGCTAAATCCTGAAGTTATGGTTCGTTTCAGAGGGGTACTGATGGTGAACACCGACAGTTTTGCCTTTATTACTACTGCAAAATCTGGGCCTTTAACGATAAAAGATTGGAAACAGTGGAGCAGCTATGAAATGAGGTGCTAAAGAAACAGCCTGTAACAGTGAGACATTGAAACCATGGGGGCGGTTTCATTCATGGAATGTGGGTGGTCTTGCTAGGCCAGCATTTATTGCCCTTGAGAAGGTGGTGGTGAGCCACCTTCTGGAACTGCTGCTGTCCATTGGTGAAGGTGTTCCCAGTGCTGTTAGGGAGGGAGTTCCAGAATTTTGACCTAGCGACGGTGAAGGAAATGCAATGTATTTCCAAGTCAGGATGTTGTGTGACTTGGAGGGGAACTTGCAGGTGGGGGTGTTCCTAGGCGTTTGCTGCCGTTGTCCTTCTAGGTGGTAGAGAACGTGGTTTTGGGAGGTGCTGTTGAAGTCTTGGTGAGTTGCTGCAGTGCATCTTGTAGATGGTACACACTGCAGCCACATTGGCACCCCATCCACCACCCTAAACATTCACTTCCTCCATCACCGCTGCAATAAGTAGGCTGCTTGGAGTCAGGAGGTGAGACACTCGCTGCAGAATACCCAGCCTCTGACCCGCTCTTGTAGCTACAGTATTTGTGGCTGGTCCTGTTAAATTTATGGTCAATGGTGACCCCCCAGAATATTGCTGGTGAGGGATTCGGCAATGGTAATCCCATTGAATGTCGTGGGGCGGTGACTAGATACTCTCTCTTGTTGGCGATGGCCTGGCACTTGTGTGGCACGAATGTTACTTGCAACTTATCAGCCCAAGCGTTGTCCAGGTATTGCTGAATGTGGGCATGGACTGCTTCATTATCTGAGGAGTTGTAAATAGAACTGAACATTGCAATCATCAGCGAACATCCTCACTACTAACGTCATTGATGAACTCCTGCAGTGATGTCCTGGGGCTGAGATGATTGGCCTCCAACAAACACAACCATCTTCCTTGGTGCTCGGTATGATTCCAGCCAGTGGAGAGTTCCCCTCCTGATTCCCATTGACTTTGATTTTACTAGGATGCTTTGATACCACACTTGGTCAAATGCTGCCTTGTCAAGTTCCTCATTTTTAGCAATCATTTCTTGTGTCTGTTTGGACCAAGGCTGTAATGAGGTCTGAAGCTGAGTGGGTGATGACATTGGTAAATGTAAATGCTTGTAAGATTGGAGGTCACCATTCACAACATTTGACTTGATAGCTGCAACTAATGTCAGTATTATGAATGTGACATTTTTAATGAGCACCGTTATTGACCAATTGAACAAATACTTCTTCGGTTCTGTCCTCACGAAGGAAGACACGAATAACCTTCCAAATGTACTAGGGGACAGTGGGGCTAGTGAGAAGGAGGAACTGAAGGATGTCCTTATTAGGCGGGAAATTGTGTTAAGGAAATTGATGGGATTGAAGGCTGATAAATCCCCAGGGCCTGATAGTCTGCATCCCAGACTACTTAAGGAAGTGGCCCTAGAAATAGTGGATGCATTGGTGATCATTTTCCAACAGTCTATTGACTCTGGATCAGTTCCTATGGACTGGAGGGTAGCTAATGTAACACCACTTTTTAAAAAAGGAGGGAGAAAAAACAGAGAATTATAGACTGGTTAGCCTGACATCAGTAGTGGGGAAAATGTTGGAATCAATCATTAAGGATGAAATAGCAGTGCATTTGGAAAGCAGTGACAGGATCGGTCCAAGTCAGCATGGATTTATGAAAGGGAAATCATGCTTGATGAATCTTCTGGAATTTTTTGAGGATGTAACTAGTAGAGTGGACAAGGGAGAACCAGTGGATGTGGTGTATTTGGACTTTCAAAAGGCCTTTGACAAGGTCCCACACAAGAGATTGGTGTGCAAAATTAAAGCGCATGGTATTGGGGGTAATGTACTGACGTGGATAGAGAACTGGTTGGCAGACAGGAAGCAGAGAGTCGGGATAAACGGGTCCTTTTCAGAATGGCAGGCAGTGACTAGTGGAGTGCCGCAGGGCTCAGTGCTGGGACCCCAGCTCTTTACAATATACATTAACGATTTGGATGAAGGAATTGAGTGTAATATCTCCAAGTTTGCAAATGACACTAAACTGGGTGGCGGTGTGAGCTGTGAGGGGGATGCTAAGAGGCTGCAGGGTGACTTGGACAGGTTAGGTGAGTGGGAAAATTCATGGCAGATGCAATATAATTTGGATAAATGTGAGGTTATCCATTTTGGGCGCAAAAACACGAAGGCAAAATATTATCTGAATGGCGGCAGATTAGGAAAAGGGGAGGTGCAACGAGACCTGGGTGTCATAGTACATCAGTCATTAAAGGCTGGCATGCAGGTACAACAGGCGGTGAAGAAGGCAAATGGCATGTTGGCCTTCATAGCAAGCAGATTTGAGTATGGGAGCAGGGAGGTCTTACTGCAGTTGTACAGGGCCTTAATGAGGCCTCACCTGGAATATTGTGTTCAGTTTTGGTCATCTAATCTGAGGAAGGACGTTCTTGCTATTGAGGGACTGCAGCGAAGGTTCACCAGACTGATTCCAGGGATGGCTGGACTGTCATATGAGGAGAGACTGGATCAACTGGGCCTTTATTCACTCGAGTTTAGAAGGATGAGAGGGGATCTGATAGAAACATATAAGATTCTGACGGGACTGGACAGGTTAGATGCGAGAAGAATGTTCCCGATGTTGGGGAAGTCCAGAACCAGGAGGCATAGTCTTAGGATAAAGGGTAGACCATTTAGGACTGAGATGAGGAGAAACGTCTTCACTCAGAGTTGTTAACCTGTGGAATTCCCTGCCGCAGAGAGTTGTTGATGCCTGTTTATTGGATATATTCAAGAGGGAGTTAGATATGGCCCTTTTATGGCTAAGGGGATCAAGGGGTATGGAGAGAAAGCAGGAAAAGGGTACTGAGCGAATGATAAGCCATGATCTTATTGAATGGCGGTGCAGGCTCAAAGGGCCTACTCCTGCACCTATTTTCTATGTTTCTATGTTTATTCTGTATCTAAACAAATTGCCATTGTTGATCAACTAAATCAATTCTGAAAGTGACCGGTTTGCTTGAAAAATTTACATTTCCATTTCGATACCTAGCTAGTTTTCAAGTAATACCTTGTATGGAACTTTAAAAAAATATATTGTTTTCATTGAACAGTTACTTCGATTTACCTCAGAATTCGTATTTAGTTTTCCCTTTTCACCTTTATCTGGAAGATGTCCTGATTACATTGCCAACATTTCTGTGAAACTCAAAGGCTAGGATAGAATTGTGCTCAAGAAAAAAGTTTTGTTTTGTAGTTGATTCTGAATTATGGGGATGGGCACGGGGCATAAGAATGCAAGACAGACAGACAGATAAAGATCTACAGAAGGGCTTTGACGGAGTTTGCATGTAGCCAAATAAATACAGATGTGTACAAGGTATTACATGTTGAAAGAAAGAATGGCGTTGAACTAGCTTGGAAGAGGTTTAAAGAAATCTGGGAGTGATTGTAAATGCAGCACTTAACCAGTCATTGTGGTACAGCAATCAAAGCAAATGGAATATTCAGCTTAATTACCAAACTACGAGTACAAGTCGGAGCCAATGATGCTGAAGCTGTATGGTATATGGTATGACGGATAAGGCATATATGTCCAAACCCTGGAGACAGTGCTGAGAATGGGCACAAACCAAGTGTCAAAGGACTTGAGTTAAGCAGGGCTAATAAAGCTGACTGCTCAGCTTTGAAACAGCCTCAACTCTGTTCTTCAGACTCCAGCCTCTTCATTCTGCCATTGGTGGCCATGCCCAAAGCTGCCCAAGGAGTGGTCTCTGGAATTTTCTCCCTAAACACTCTACCTCACCACCTCTTTCTCCTCCTCAAAACTCACCCCTCTGGCCAAGGTTTTGGTCACTGCTTCTAATCTCATTTTCCTCATGCATTTCTGAAGCGAGTCGAGATGTTTTTCTATATTAAAGATGCGCAAATATAAGTTACATTGGTGGTAAGGCAAGTAAGAGGGGTGCTATAAAGGTATATAAAATACGAAAGAGAATATGATTTTAGCCATTACTACACGATAATGGGATCTGATAGAAACTGGTAAACGGCAATTTCAAGTCTGATTGCAGGTGGCATTTCTTCAGTGATCAATACCTAGAATGTTGGTATGGTAGAACAGGCAAAGACTGCAAAATCATTCATTAGGTAGTTAAATGTGATGGATAAACTGCATATTTTTATGGAATGGTGAACAGTAAATATAATGCCTTTAATATAACAGAAAAACATTCCAAGGTGGTTCACATTGGCATTATCAGACAGAAGTTGACAGTCAAAGGAGGAGATATTAAAAAGGGTAACTGAAAGCTTGGTCAAAGCGGTGAGCTTTAAGGAGGAGAGGCAGAGAGGTTTAGGGAGGGAATTCCAGAACTTAGGGCCTAGACATCTGAAGGCACAGCTGCTGACGTTGGGGTGAAGGGAGTGGAAGAGGCCAAAATTAGACCAACGCACCGTTCACAGATGGTTGTATGACTGGAGAAAGTTACACAGATAGGGAGGAAACAGGGCATCTAGGGATATGAACACAAATATAAGACTTTTCAATTGGAGACATTGGAAACTGCAAGGATTGGGTGATGGGTGAGCAGGATAGAATATGGGCAGCAGAGTTTTGGATAAGCTAAAGTTTATGGAGGATGGGAGGCCAACCCGGATAGCATTGGTATAGTTGAGTCTAAAGGTAACAAAGGTATGGATGAGTGTTTTTGCAGCAGATGGGCTGAGACAGGCAATGTTACAACAGTGGAAGTAGGCACTTTGGATGATGATGCCAAGGGGCAGTGTGTAGATGAGGTAAGAGATGGCCCAAGGATAGATCCTAATGGTCACCAGAGGTAATGGTTGGGTGGAGAGGAGAAGAAAGAAGTGAAAACATTGCTAGAATTGCTCTGATTATGATTTGATAGGTAAGTTTGTACAGGTGCCGAGTGAGAGCAGTGCTACTCAGCTGGACAACAGGGAGTGGTGTTGGAAACGTATGGTGTGGTCAGAAGGTCAAGGAGGCTAGATGTACCACAGTCTCAATGTAATTTGTGACTTTTTTGATTAGGAGTTTCAGTGCTGATTGCAGTTCAAATGTGGCGTTGCATGAAAGATGAGTGGATTTGAGAGTTACCAAAGTTTTGAGCACTTGAGAGGAACATAAGAACAAGGAACAACAGTAGGCCATACGGCCCCTCGAGCCTTCTCTGTCATTCAAGATCATGGCTGATCGGATCATGGACTCATCTCCACTTCCCTGCCTACTCCCCATAACCTCTTATCCCCTTATCGTTTGAATAAATTTGAGACAGAAATAGAGTTTCTTAATGTCCCAGCTTGCACAGCTCTGAGGCAGTCAATTCCACAGATTTACAATCCTCAGAAGAAATTTCTCCTCATCTCTATCTTAAATGGGCGGCCCCTTATTCTAAGATTATGTCCTTTTAGTTCTAGTTTTCCCCATCAATGGAATCCACCTTGTCAAGCCCCCTCATAATCTTATACGTTTCAGTAAGATCACCTCTCATTCTTCAGAATTTCAATGAGTAGAGGCCCAAACTACTCAACCTTTCCTCATAACCCCCTCATCTCCGGAATCAACCTAGTGAACCTTCTCTGAACTGCCTCCAAAACAAGTATATCCTTTCGTAAATATGGAAACCAAAACTGCACGCAGTATTTCAGGTGTGGCCTCACAAATACCCTGTATCGATGTAGCAAGACTTCCCTGCTTTTATACCCCATCCCCTGTGCAATAAAGGCCAACATTCCATTGGCCTACCTGATCACTTGCTGTACCTGCATACTATCCTTTTGTGTTTCATGCACAAGTACCCCCAGGTTCCACTGTGTGATAGTACTTTGCAATCTTTCTCCATTTAAATAATAACTTGCTCTTTTGATTTTTTTTCTGCCAGAGTGCATGACCTCACACTTTCCAACATTATACTCCATCTGTCAAATTTTTGCCCACTCACTGAGCCTGTCTAAGTCATTTTGCAGATTTGTTGTGTCCTCCTCACACATTGCTTTTCCTCCCATCTTTGTATCGTCAGCAAACTTGGCTATGTTACAAAAGGGAGGTTGGAAATGTGGTGGCAATTTGCAAGGACCAAGATGTCAAGGGTTTTTTTTTTGGCAGTGATGAACTATTACAATTTTAACTAGGATGTGGGCCGGTAAGGAGGTTGGATGGTTAGTAGTTTTAGTGGAAAGAGAGTCAAGGGAGCAGGAAATTGGCCTCATTAACCAGAAGAACTCGAGTATGAACTCGAGACAAACTAGAGAGGCTGGAACTATGGGAGGTTTGGTTTGGTGGTTGGGTGCTATGCAGTACAGGCAGCTGAACAGATGGTCTCAATCTTGGTGACTGAAGTCCATGAACATCTCTCATCTTGTTGGAGTTGAGGATGGAGTGGATATGGAAGAAGGGTTTAAGGAGACAGTTGGTATGGAAGAAGCCAGGGGATATTCATACTTTCAAGGATGACCCTGGAGTAGTGAGCAGTTTTTGCAGAGGAAAAGGTCCAATCATACATGATGTGATCCATCAATAATGGTTGGTTAAACCAGTTGTGCACCAGATATTTTAAGTCTGAGAACAAAGATGAAGCCATACTAGAGGAAACAATCTGTGTAGGAGAGAATAAAGGTTTTATTGGGGACAAGTGGAGTCAAGTGCTGGATAACTGCAGAGGTATTGTGGAAAATGGAGGAACAAAGGCTAGACAGTTAGGAATTTAAAAGTAACTTGTGGGAGCTATTACTCCAGAGCCAGATGTAGAAGCAAATGGGGTTGCAAGGAAGTAGGAGGATGTGAATGGTGAGGGATGTACGGAAATGGTCGGAGATAGCCTTGTGTGATTGAGATAATGGGAATAGAGAGGGCAAGGTTGAGGGGGTGGCTGTGAATAATGGTAGAGTTTGTATGGAGGGAAAGGTTAAAGGAGGACAGGGTGTCAGTTAAAATCAGGTGAGTCAAATGGTCTCCCATGTATGTATTTATCTTGTCTTTTTGCGATTTAACCCCTATTGTCTTAAAATTAATGTTGAATATTGAAAAATACATAAATATTACAAATTATAAACAAGCTACACACACTTTAATCATAATTACCCAAATGCCACTTGATCATGTTGAGATTAAGAGCATTGTGACCATTTTGACTAAGTTTCCATCTTTCATTTCTAGGTGATTTAGTTTTTAATGAAGGACTGATGACATTTTTGAATACTGAAATCCTCCCTTGATGAGCTTTGAAAATTTTTGATGCAACATGAGTTTCAGATTGACAGTCAGGTAAACAAACATTTTTACTTTAAATATAGTAGTATCAAGCACTCCTGTACTCACTTTCTTAAAAAAAAACTTGCATTTATATAGCGCTATTTCAAATTTGGGGGCCATCTTAAATATTCTCTTGGTTTCAGCAGTGCTGGTCACGGAGTATCGTGCTTTCAGTCCCTGTACTGCCCAGTATCTAAACATTATACCCCTGGGTTACAAAGTTAGAATTTCCTTGTGATTCGACCTGGATATGGTGTCTTTTACAAGTGTGCTCATGTGCTTCTCCAATCTTCTGAACTGAATTTTAAGCTGCTTTATTTTATAGACTGCAAATGAAGGAACAGAGCAACAGTTGTAATCACAGGAAGTGGAAGGGTGATGTCTCACAACTCATTCCCTGTTCAGGGATTTGCCAGATGTCGTCAAATTCACACCTGTCTCCTAAGAATATATCTTCAGCAACCACCTCATATTGGACTGATATGAATGGAATCATTCTCCCCATAATCGGAGTGGATGTTTGTTAAACCATCTGAGACAAGATATCATTACTTAATGCTCCCTTGGTGTGGAAACCTGATCAATGCCCTCAACAACTTGTATTTATATAGCAGGTGGGGTGGGGGGCGGCAGCTGGAGGAGGTTGCAGAGATGGGATGGGATGGGGCGAGGCCATAGAGGGATTTGAAAATAAGGGTGAGAATTTGAAATCGAGGCGTTGCTTAACCAGAAGCCAATGTAGGTCAGCAAGCACAGGGGTGATGGGTGAGTGGGACTCGGTGCGAGTTAGGGCACGGGGCAGCCGAGATTTGGATCACACCTAGTTGACGTAGGATAGAATGTGGGATGCCAGCCAGGATTGCGTTGCAATAGTCAAGTCTAGATGTAACCAAGGCATGGATGAGGGCTTCAGCTGAGGCAAGGGCGGAGATGGAAATATGCGGTCTTGCTTATGCTGCAGATGTGGTCGAAAGCCAATTTCACGGTCCAATGACACCAAGGTTGCAAACAGTCTGGTTCAGCCTCAGAAGTCAGCAGCTAGGGTATGGAGTTTGTGACGGAGACCGAAAACAATGGCTTCAGTTTTCCCAATATTCAATTGGAGAACATTTTTGCTCATCTAGAACTGGATGTCAGACAAGCAGTCTTGACAATTTAGAGACCGTGAGGCGTAGAGCTGTGTGTCATTAGCGTACACGTGGAAACTGATGGTGTTTTTGGATGATGTCACCAAAGGGCAATAAAAAGGAGAGGACCGAGGATAGATCCTTGGGGGACACCAGAGGTAATGATGCTGGGGTGATTCTCTAGGTACGGTTAGATAAGAATGGTTCCAGGCAAGTGCAGTCCCACCCAGTTGGATGAAGGTGGAAAGGCGTTTGAGAATGATAGTGGTCAACCGTGTCAAAGGCTGCAAACAAGTCAAGAAGGACAGTCACAAAGGATGTAATTTGTGACTCTGAGCTGGTACTGTGGTAGGCATGGAATCCGGATTGGAGGGATTCAAACATGGAATTGCAAGATGGGCACGGATTTGGGAGGCGACAATACGTTTAAGGACTTGAGGAGAAAGGGAGGTTGGAGAGGGTGCGATAAGCTTGCAAGCACAGTGGGGTCAAGGTTTTTTTTGAGGATGATGATGGCACATTTGAAGGAGAGGGGACCATACCGGAGGAGAGAACACAGTTAATGTCAGCTAACATGGGAGCCAGAAAAGGAAGTTAGGGTCGGTAGATCGGCAAAAATGTCATGGTGAATGGAGGGCCAACGGCTGGACAATTGAACGTTCATAAGTGCAGTTTTAAGAGTAGGGAGAGAGGTTTTTTTTTCTAGGGATGGACACAGAAGTGGACAGTGGGTGCAATCTGAGGAAGAGGTTTGATATGGCTTTATCTTCAATTGACACGGTAGGAATAGCAAGGACACGATTGATGGCAAGGTCAAGGGGGTGGCTGTGAATTATAGGTTGATGAGTTTCCAAGAAAGGAAAGATTAAAGGAGGATAGGAGGGCAGTGAACTCAGGATCGAGAGCATGATGAAAAGAGATGGAGGTTGAAATCACAGAGGATGAGAAGTCATTCGGGGCAGAAGGAAAGTAGTGAAGAATATCGCTAACATGTGAATTTGTTCTAAAATGCACTATTTAACTTACTTCCAAATTCTTCATGCATCTCAACACTTTACCAGCAATGAATTACTTTTAAAGTGTAGTTACTGTTGTGAGGGGAAATCAATAAATGACCAAATGTTTTCATTTGTTGGTAGTTGAGGGAAGTGTTGACCCCCTCTTCAAATGTCATACAATATTTTACTTCCACCTGAGCAGGCCAACGGGTACTACATGGGTGTTCCTCCAGTCCATGGGAACATTCCCAGACTGAAACAAACGGTTAAATATGAGCCGGTGGCTGACAAAGCAGTTTTTATTTCCTAAGTTGGATACCATCTGGGCCAGCAGCCGAGTCTCACAGGCAAAGTGCCAGCAAGGCATAATTGACATTACATCTCTCCGCTCTCGCAACTAGTAAAAACAGCAGTCTTTCAACGGTCTTACTGGGTTTTTGATTACCATGGGATGTTTTATTATATCAAAAGGTGCTATATATAGCAGGTTATTGATTTCTCTGACTCCCTTAATTTAACTAGAAAAGGCCTTAGTACTGTCACATCTATCCTCTTTTGACTGATCCGACTTGATCACTATTCTCTAGAGAATTATTTTCCTTGGATCTGGTAAAATATTTCCACTTTATTTTAATTTGCCTCTGGTGTCTCTATTAAACTATTTTGGTTTCATTTTGCTATGCAACCATCTTTAAATCTGAGGGATATGCATTTTTTTTTGTCCATTAAATAGATTTCTAAGAGCCCTCCATTTTGACGACTGTACTGAAATTATTCCTACAATCCCCTGCTCCAGTCCTCACTAGCTCTTGGAAATTCAGCTCTCCTGAAATCTGGCACCAACAAAATTGTCTGCAGCAGTAACTTGTCTGATCAACCCCTCTGATATGATTAATATTGCCTGGATATTCCCCATGCAGAGGCTCAATAACATCTCTGGATCACTGCTAAAAGATGGTCAATAAATGATTCTCTCTCTCTCTTTCTCCCTTTCACCGCCGCCCCCCCCACCCCCTCCTCCCAGCTGTCTATGAAAACAATTAGTGTCATCAAATTTCTACCATTCCCTCAGTACACATCTGTCCCTGATTAGATCATTGAATAACTGCGTAACCACCCACCCCCCATACTTCAGTACCTAATTCTATAGCTCTTTTAATTTGTGCACAGTTTCTTTTCCTGGCGAGTCCCTGTTTCTTTAGTCATTCCTCATAACTAAAACCTCATCTGGGATAGTTAATATTTTCTGTACCCTCGCTGCTGCCCCAACATCCTCCCAAAACTGAGCACTATTCTAACTGGCCTAACCATTAATTTATATGGGTTTGCCATTACCTGTTTTTGTATTCTATACCCTTATTTATAAAAGATGGGATCCCCACCCCCACCTATTTTTTTTTTACACCTGTATTAACTTATCCCCACACCTATATTGGCTCCCGGTTAAGCAAAACCTCAATTTCAAAATTCTCATCCTTGTTTTCAAGTCCCTCCATCGCCTCGCTCCTCCTGATCTCTAATCTCCTCAAAAAACTTAAATTTGTTGCCTTTACAAATCTATGTTGGCTACTTTTAATTTACCCATGTCTTTCTATGTGGCTTAGAGAAGCTACACACACTGGTCTGTAGTTACCTGACTTGTTGCAATGCTCTTCCAATATATAAAGATTATAGACAGAGCTACTTTTATCTCCTGCATTCTAACCCCATATAAATTCTGTTCATCTTTCCTGCCCTTGCAGAATTCCACTAATTGGCCATACCCCAACACAGTAATTTTACATCTACCAATCTCCTCCATGACTTAGCCACACCCCAACTACCTGCTGTTGCAGGCATCAAATGCACTTGGGATAGCAAATGACAGACTGATTTTCCTTTTTTCTGGGAGATCACACAGCTTCCAATTCATTTCTTAATTAAACAAGAAATATAACTTAACCTAAACAAAAATGGCTACAAGCCAAGTATAAATGTATTCCTGCTATTTTTGCTACAAGATTTCCACATTTTCAAATTAACATTTTAGGAAAATAAACACAGATTTGGGCATTCAGTTTTTAAACTAATAGAATGTAAGTGTTTGTCATGATGAAAGTTATGCATATATGCAGTGATAACATTTCTAATAAACTTTTTCAAAAAAAACCTTGACTTTTGTTTTAAATAAAAAAGCTGGTGAATAAGATGCTGCTTCTAAAAAGTCAGCAGGAGAGAAGTTTCCAGAACTGTGTTTTCCTCTCAGAGGGAATTCAGGTATGGATGGATGAAAAAGTTTTTTCCCCCCATTTTTGGAGAATTATCATTTGGAGCCACACTAGTAACATTTTCACAATGTAGCAAACAGGGAGGGAAGTGAGGAGGGAAAGGGAAGAGAGTTAGGAGTGGCAATATCGTCCTCAGTATTTTTGTAGTTTACTAAAGGGATACAAGATATTTTGGTACAACTTATTCCTAGTAAGGTTCAGGGTGATGATCATTGCAATTTTCCATTTGCTTTCAAGAAATGTGGAAATTTTTATATTCAACAGATGAAAACCAAAGTTCTTTCTTAAACATTAGAAATTATATTTTACATGAAATTTACAAAAGATCAATAAAGAATTTAGGTTTTACATGGGATAGAACAGAACTTTCATAACAATCACATTCCTCAAGTCAAAATTTTTGGTAGTATTTGCTACAGGTTAGGCACATACTGGTAGTTCACAAACAGCACAACTAGCAAGAGAACAAGTAAGGCACATACTGGAGTTGTGTGTATGTAGTGTAAAATAAGTTCACATTTCTTTTAAAGCATGCAGTAATAAGTACTGTAGCATATACCACTACTTGCCTCTTTTTAAAAAAAACCAAAAAACGTAAGAACCATTGTAATAGCTTTTATCAAAGGCCATTCTAATAATGCCAACATGGGTTCTACAACACTAGTTTGTAAAGAATAAACAAAACTCTTGAATATAAACAGCAGTAAAATGGATAGTCATTCCTAACTGCTAATTGATGATTCAACAGACCGCAAGTAAATTCACATTAAAAGAAGTCAGTTCAGTGTGTCTGTTTGGTGGGTGTGTATTTGTATGTGTCACAAGAGATGAGTTGTCAAATTCATTTATGTTAAGGTCTATACAATGACTTCTAAAGGAATGCTAGAATATTTAAAGTTTAAAATGCAGGTCTGCACCATGATACAATATACAGATTCATAAATACAAAAAAAAAAATAAGAAATACTATTAAAACAACAAACTAGTAAAGGTGGCAGACCAGTGAACAAATGTGCTATGGTAATAAGGTGATAGTCATGGGCTCACACTTGTGATCCTCAAAGGTGAAACTGATCCTGTCGTCTCATTGGCGATTCTACTGTACTTCAGAGTAACAGTAGTGGAGGCCTCAAAGCATTTCGTCTACTCACCCTTCATCCCAGAATGGCAAGTGACATGAGCCAAGTCAAAAATAATTAACCAATATCATCTGTTTCAGGACCAAGTCAGGAGAAAAAAAGTGCAGTAGCCTGACATTAGACAAAGGTATCAACTTGTTCATATGTACCTTTCATAAATATTCAAAATCTGGAGCACATTAGCACTCCATTCCACATTGTGGAAAGTCTGTATATACAGTCAGGATTTACACAGGCAAGTGGGCACTGCACCAGTTATCTTCACAATATTGAATGCCACCTACAAAAAGACAACTTTAAAAATAAACAATACAGTAACTACAGTGTGTAAAACTTTCAACAGTAATATTTTTTGAAGAAGTTGTTTGTAACAAGTCCCACAGAATATTTCCAGACAGAGACAGACTTTGGTATAAAATTCCAACTATCCAGGAGGAGCTGTACGTGAAAACAAAATGCTCACATCTGTCCATCATAATTATGATTAACCCACAGGTAGAACTGCACTGTGGGCGCATTCACTGGAGTTGGACTCTATATGCACAAATAAGCAGCTTTACCTGAAACAAAAGCAGTGTTCTATTAGAAAAATGTAACCAGATTTCAGCATCCTTTTCATGCATATTCTATAACAACAAAATGATAATGATTCAGGGTAATGTTCCAAGCTTAGCTGCCACCGTACAAGTTAGACAATCTTTGTAGGGGTTGGTACAAGAGGCCTGTGAACTGAACTTGGGAGACTGGGGAACATAATTGGCATTCCTGACCCCCTAGTGGGTTTCAGGCAAGGACAATAGTGGATCTAATTGTAATTCCACCTATGGACGGCACAGCCAAGGGGGTAAGTGATTGGTGAGTAGTTTTTTCTTTTTTTTTCTCCCCCCTATCAGTAGGTAACCTTTATCATTGTTGTTGCCAAATTAAGTTTATCTAAGGGTTAAGTCATGGCAGGAGAGCTCGGACACATGTCATGCTCCTCCTGCGCTATGTGGGAAGTCAGGAACGCTTCGTGTGTCGGACGACTACATGTGCAGGAAGTGTATCCTGCTGCAGATCCTGACATACCGCATTGTGGCACTGGAGCTGCGGGTGGATTCACTCTGGAGCATGTGCGATGCTGAGGATGCCATGAATAGCGCGTTTAGTGAGTTGATCATACCGCAGGTAAAGGTTACACAGACAGATAGGGAATGGATGATCAACAGGAAAAGCAGTGGAAGGAAGGTAGTGCAGAGGTTCCCTGTGGTCATCCCCCTCGAAAACAGATACACCACCTTGGGTACTGTTGGGTGGGGGGGGGGGATGTCTCATCAGGGCAGGGCAGCAGCAGCCAAGTTCATGGCACCGTGGGTAGCTCTGCCGCACAGGAGGGCAGGAAAAAGAGTGGGAGAGCTATAGTAGGGGATTCTATTGTAAGGGGAATAGATAGACGTTTCTGCGGCCACAATCAAGACTCCAGAATGGTATGTTGCCTTCCTGGTGCAAGGGTCAAGGATGTCTCGGAGCGGTTGCAGGACATTTTGAAGGGGGAGGGTGAACAGCCAGTTGTCGTGGTGCACACAGGTACCAACGATATAGGTAAAAAAACGGGATGAGGTCCTACGAGACGAATTTAGGGAGCTAGGAACTAAATTAAAAAGTAGGACCTCAAAAAGGTAGTAATCTCAGGATTGCTACCAGTGCCACATGCTAGTCAGAGTAGGAATCGCAGGATAGCTCAGATGAATACGTGGCTTGAGGAGTGATGCAGAAGGGAGGGATTCAAATTCCTGGGACTTTGGAACCGGTTCTGGGGGAGGTGGGACCAGTACAAACCAGACAGTCTGCACCTGGGCAGGACCGGAACGAATGTCCTAGGGTGTGTTTTTGCTAGTGCTGTTGGGGAGGGGTAAACTAATATGGCAGGGGGATAGGAACTTATGCAGGGAGACAGAGGGAAGTAGAATGGGGGCAGAAGCAAAAGATAGAAAGAAAAGTAAAAGTGGAGGGCAGAGAAACCCAAGGCAAAAATCAAAAAGGGCCACATTGCAGCAAAATTCTAAAAGGGCAAAGTACGTTAAAAAGACAAGCCTGAAGGTTCTGTGCTTCAATGCAAGGAAGATCGCTGCAGCCGACCAAATTCCAAATGGGCATCAGCCATGATCTTGTTGAATGGCAGAGCAGGCTCGAGGGGCTAGATGGCCTACTCCTGTTCCTAATTCTTATGTTCTTATGTATTCGTAATAAGGTGGACGAATTAACTGCACAGGCTGCAATTAATGAATATGATATAATTGGCCTTACGGAGACATGGCTCCAGGGTGGCCAAGGTTGGGAGCTCAAAATCCAGGGGTATTCAGCATTCAGGAAGGATAGACAGAAATGAAAAGGAGGTGGGGTAGCGTAGCTGGTTAAAGAGGAAATTAACGCAATAGTAAGGAAGGACATTAGCTTGGATGATGTGGAATCTGTATGGATGGAGCTACGGAATACCAAAGCGCAGAAAACACTAGTGGGAGTTGTGTACAGACCACAAAATAGTAGTGGTAAGGTTGGGGACAGCATCAAACAAGAAATTAGGGATGCTTGCAATAAAGGTACAGCAGTTATCATGGGCGACTTTAATCTATATATAGATTGGGCTAACCAAACTGGTAGCAATACGGTGGAGGAGGGTTTCCTGGAGTGTATTAGGGATGCTTTTCTGGACCAATATGTCGAGGAACCAACTAGAGAGCTGGCCATCCTAGACTGGGTGATGTGTAATGAGAAGGGACTAATTAGCAATCTTGTTGTGCGAGGCCCCTTGGGGAAGAGTGACCATAATATGGTAAATTTTTATTAAGATGGAGAGTGACACAGTTAATTCAGAGACTCGGGTCCTGAACTTAAGGAAAGGTAACTTCGATGGTATGAGACGTGAATTGGCTAGAATAGACTGGCAAATGATACTTAAAGGGTTGACTGTAGATAGGCAATGGCAAACATTTAAAGATCACATGGATGAACTTCAACAATTGTACATCCCTGTCTGGAGTAAAAATAAAACAGGGAAGGTGGCTCAACCGTGACTAACAAGGGAAATTAAGGATAGTGTTAAATCCAAGGAAGAGGCATATAAATTGGCCAGAAAAAGCAGCAAACCTGAGGATTGGGAGAAATTTAGAATTCAACAGAGGAGGATAAAGTGTTTAATTAGGGGGGAGGAAAATAGAGTACGAGAGGCAGCTTGCCAGGAACATAATAACTGACTGCAAAAGCTTCTATAGTGTGGAAATGTATTTTTATCTAAGCTGATACCATACGGTATTTGTGTGCCCTTTGCAATATATATATATAACAAAATGGAGTCCTGGTCCTTCCAGAACTTTCTGCATTTTAGCAGTCAGCTTGCATAAACAGCTAAACCTGGTTTGAGATGGCTGATGGCCATCAGACAGCTAGGAGACAAGTCCTGCTGAGACAAGTACCCACCCCCCATGGTGCTCTCCTATTGTCTATACGACACAAGTTCCATGCCACCCCACCCTTTTCGAAGTACTCAAACCACCAGCCATTATCTCTTGTAGAGACCTCATCCATTTGAAGCAAACAGATAACGGACTAGGAAACTGAACAATCCTGACACAATGCAAGACAGGTAATAGCTCATTACCACACTCTCATGGAGTAATGGCCGGCTGGCCAACTAATAACCCTGACAAAAGGAAATATCTGGAAACCATGTCAGGACAAGGATGTAGTAATTAACTCTTATCTGTATTCACTGACTGCGAGACAGAGCCAATACACAGGGAGAGGCCATAACTTGGGTTTTACTGTATAAATATCTTGTGAAACTGTACCATTTCGGAGGTGTTCACTTAGCCCTTGACTGAGTGTGACCTTTTCCTTGCTAGCAAGTAAATTAAAGAAACTTCTGCCGGAGCTGAAAGTGTCGGAGTCATTCTTTTCGGAGGTCGAGATTTCAACAATAGATATGAGAAGAGAAAAAGATTAGTGAAGACAAACGTAGGTCCTTTGCAGTCAGAGTTAGGTGAATTTATAATGGGGAACAAAGAAATGGCAGACCCGTTGAACAAATATTTTGGTTCTGTCTTCACGAAGGAAGACACAAATAACCTTCTGGAAGTACTAGGGGACCGAGGGTTTAGTGAGAAGGAGGAACTGAAGGATATCCTTATTAGGCGCAAAATTGTGTTAGGGAAATTGATGGGATTGAAGGCCGATAAATCCCTGGGGCCTGCTAGTCTGCATCCCAGAGTACTTAGGGAAGTGGCTCTAGAAATAATGGATGCATTGATGATCATTTTCCAACAGTCTTATCGACTCTGGATCAGTTCCTATGGACTGGAGGGTAGCTAATGTAACACCACTTTTTAAAAAAAGGAGGGAGAGAGAAAACGGTTAATTATAGACCAGTTCGCCGGACATCAGTAGTGGGGAAAATGTTAGAATCAATTATTAAAGATGAAATAACAGCGCATTTGGAAAGCAGTGACAGGATCGGACCAAGTCAGCATGGATTTATAAAAGGGAAATCATGCTCGACAAATCTTCTGGAATTTTTTGAGGATGTAACTAGTAGAGTGGACAAGGGAGAACCAGTGGATGTGGTGTATTTGGACTTTCAAAAGACTTTTGACAAGGTTTCACACAAGAGATTGGTGTGCAAATTAAAGCACATGGTATTGGTAATGTACTGATGTGGATAGAGAACTGGTTGGCAGACAGGAAGCAGAGAGTCGGGATAAACGGGTCCTTTTCAGAATGGCAGGCAGTGACTAATGGGGTGCTGCAGGTCTCAGTGCTGGGACCCCAGCTATTTACAATATACATTAATGATTTGGATGAAGGAATTGAGTGTAATATCTCCAAGTTTGCAGATGACACTAAACTGGGTGGCAATGTGAGCTGTCAGGAGGACGCTAAGAGGCTGCAGAGGGACTTGGACAGGTTAGGTGAATAGACAAATGCATGGCAGATTCAGTATAATGTGGATAAATGTGAGGTTATCCACTTGGGGGGCAAAAACACGAAGGCAGAATATTATCTGAATGGCGGCAGATTAGGAAAAGGGGAGGTGCAACGAGACCTGGGTGTCATGGTACATCAGTCATTGAAAGCTAGCATGCAGGTACAGCAGGCGGTGAAAAAGGCAAATGGTATGTTGGCCCTTACGGCTAAAGGGATCAAGGGGAATGGAGAGAAAGCAGGAAAGGGGCACTGAGGGAATGATCAGCCATGATCTTACTGAATGGCTTACTCCTGCACCTATTTTCTATGTTTACTCACTTTCTGCACTACAAGATGAAGAATGCCCACTTTGAATGAAGCACCATGAGACTGCTGGCAGCAATGGAACCATACCTAAGCATAAACTAGTGGAGTGGCTTTAGGAGGAGAAACAATTAACTAAACAAGTATACTCTAGATAACTATGTAGAGTACCTCAGTTTAAAATTATGAACAGCCATCTTAACTCAAAAGAGCAAGTATCAATAACCTCTTCCAAAGAATAGCACACACAGATCTCAAGACTGATCCCATCACAGTGTGCCTCATAATGTGGAACCACAGCACCATAAAGAAGTTTGTTGTCTACAAAGCATCATCCCCTTAAATGAAAGGCAGCAATAAGACTAGTCAACATTTTATTTAAAAGGAAAAATCAGGGAGAAGGGGAGGGAAAAGTACACTATTAATGTTGATGTTGAATATTAGTTATATATACCCAGCTAAGGATTTTCTTTTTTAAAACAAGTTTACAAACTTAAAATAAATCTGCCATTTCTGGACTTCATCCCTCCAGATTGCTCAGTGACATCACTGTAGCCATTTCTAATAAGGCTCCAATTCATATAACAGGAGCTGCACTTAAGACAAGCCAGAGAGTCGATTCAAAGTCACCTGACCCTGAAAAAATGTTACTGGCTAGGCACTCTACATACTTTGCCAATAGCACCTATTCTCAGTCAGGCACATACAGATCACATCGGCAAGGGTTCCATTGCTGATCATTGTCCCTTTGTATAATAGACATTGAACAAGGACAATATTGGGCTCAATAGTTGAACAGCACAGCAATACTCAATATATCCATACATCAAGATTGTCCAATTGGCAGAAGTCACCACTTCTGGGCAAGGAAGGAAGGAAGGAAAGTGGATCAACCTTTGCTGCAAGTTACAATTGTAATGTCACAACAGGTTGGTTAAATGAATATAATAAACTAAGAGTACTTAAATTAAGAGTTAAAAGTAGCCTTGTGCCAGGAATAAACGAATTCTCTCATTGATCCAGATTAAACATTGCTCCACTGTTGGTCATGAATTGTGATCACAGCATTCCAAAATGTTATAAATATTAACTATTTCCACAGATTTTTACTACAATATGTCAAAGTATACCTACCTTGGCAGTAGGTGCTTCAGCAAGTCTAATAAATAACTTATTAGGGCCAGGCACTGGACTGAAGGAATAAATAAAATGACTATCCTGGAAAAACAAAAACACACATTAGTTACAAAGTAGATTTCAAGATAAAAATCAATTTGTCCTCAGACATTTATTTAAAAAAAGTGACTGGATTTTTTTCAGCATTAATTGAGATTATAATTAAATACCATACATACCTATTAAGACTATTTAAATTTACATAGCAGGATAACAATCGGTCATAGCCACCAACAGTGGTGAAGTGCTGCATTTATAGTACATCAAGATACATAAAGGTATGTGGGTGAAATGAAACTGAATACATACATTAGTCCTTTTCACCATGGACTGCTTCTTTCTTGAACGGAGGCCCAACCAGTCCATCACAACCCTCCTCTGCCTGGCTGAACTTATTTTTACATTTAACAACTTCTCCTTTGACTCCTCACTTCCTCCACATAAAATACATCGCTGTGGGAATCCATATGGTCTGGCCATGCCTGCATTTTTGTGGGATACATGGAACATGAAGGTCCCCTTTCCCCCCCCACCACCCCCCACCTCTTTTTCCAATACATTGATGATTGTATCAGTGCCGCTTCCTGCTCTCGCCCCGAACTGGAAAATATCAACTTTGCTTCAAATTTCCACCCCACACTTGGCTTCACATGGTCTGTCTCCAACTCCTCCCTTCCCCACCTGCAGTTCTGGGGATAGGAGAGTGCTCTGCATAGAGTGTCTTAACGGAGTGGACTTAAACAGAGTGGTTTATTTGGGAATTTGGAAAGAGTATGAATTCGGAGAAGAGGAAGAAGGCCCTAATTGGAGGAGGTATCAGTGGCAGCGGAACCTTCAACGATTAAAAAAAAAACAAGGACAGGAGGTAGGTGATTGGTTGGTGAGTAAAGGTTTTTTTTTCCTAGGACTGTGGTTTAAACTAGGTGCGATAAACTATAAAGTACTGTATTAAACTTATAGCTTAACTAATTAAACTAATTAATATAACTAAATCATTAATAAAGACTAACTAATTAAATAAACAAAATAAGGCTAGACTAAGATATGGCAAAGCAGGTTGTGTGTCCGGACTGCAGTAAGTGGGAGTTTGTGGACAGTGAGACTGTCCTGAGCAAACGTAACTGCAGGAGATTCCTCCATCTCGAATCTCTCCAGTTCTGAGTAATTGAGCTGGAGTGCGAGTTAGAGTCACGCCGACACATAAGGGAGGGGGAGGAATTTCTGGAATATTGTCACACCCCAGAATAAGGTTAAGGGATATCTCATGGCGGCTGGAGAGAAATTGGAAAGGGAGGGGGTAAATCCAGTTGTTGTGATCCATGCTGGAACAAATATAGCTAGGAACAGGGAGGAAGTCCTGCTGAAAGAGTATCAGGAGTTAGGCTCTAAATTAAAAAGCAGGACCTCGAGGGTAATAATCTCTGGATTATTGCCTGAGCTACGTGCAAATTGGCAAAGAAGCAGACAGATCAGGAGAATTGACACATGGCTAAAGGGTTTTGTGGGAAAGAGGGGTTCCTTTTCATCGGATACTGGCACCAGTTCTGGGACAGGAAGGAGCTGTACTGATGGGACAGGAATGGGACCAGTGTCCTAGCAGAAAGGGTAAATAGGGAGGTGGCAAAGGCTTTACACTGGTAAGATGGCGGATGGAATCTACAAGAAACATAAGCAGCCTAAATATAAAAACAGGAAAAGAGAGCAAAGGGAAGAATAAACGGTGCACATTGACGGCAAGGGAATAAATGGAGTTATAGAACAGGAGACTAGAAAGATGTTAAACATAGCGAGAGGAAATCCTATTAAAAATATGAGTTAAGCTGCCTGTACAGTAATGTCCGTAATAAAACAGGGAAGCTGGAGGCAATCTTGCGTGGCGAGACATAATAGGGATTACAGAGACATGGCTACAGAAAAATCAGGACTGGGAATTAAACATTGCAGGTTATAACATATTTAGAAAAGATAAGGGGGGGGGGGGGGAAAAGAGGGGAAAGGGAGTGGTGGAGTAGCTGTATTCACTAGGGATAACATAATGGCAGTAGAAAAGTGACACAGCTATCAGCAAGACAAAAATAAAATTCATATGCTAGAGATAAAAGATAATAAAGGATCAATCACAATGATGGGTGTAATCTACAGACCACCTAATAGTGGGAGATGGAGGAAGAAATATGCAAATTAGGGAAACTACCTCAATATTAATTGGACAGAAGAGATAGGTAAAGGGGATAAGGGAATGGAGTTCCTACAATGTGCACAGGACTCCTTTCTAACCCAATATGTAAAAAGCCCAAGGGAGGATTCACTATTAAATCTAGTAATGGGTAATGGACCAGAGCAGATAAGGGAAGTAAACGTAGAGGAACATCAAGGCAATAGTGACGATAATATAATACGCTTTAAGTTGAGAATTGAATAGAACATAACTATGACAAAAACCAGGATAATAGATTGGAGAAAAGCTGATTGAGGGGCTGAGAATAGAACTTGGGAAAATAAAATGGGCTACAATATTGTCAAAAAATGATGTAGAACAGCAATGGGATACATTTAAAACAGTGTTCAACAAAGTGTAGGGACAACATATTTCACGAAAAGGAAAGAACAAATTAAACACTAATGAGACTCCATTGATGAATAAAGACATAAGGGAACAATTGAGGCATACATTAAGTACATAGGCAGCAGGGGAGTGCATGATAAGGCAGAATATGAAAATATGAGGAGAGAAGTCAAAAAAACAATTAGAAAGGCAAAGAGGAACTATGAAATTAAATTATCAAGGAACATAAAACAAATAGTAAAATATTTTACAGGCACTTCAATATAAAAAGGAAGGTTGGGATGGGAATAGGGCCATTATGGGATAGACAGGACAATACCACAGGTAACGAGAGAGAAATGGCAGAAATATTAAATAATTATTTTGCTTCAGTATGTACCAGGGAGATAGAACTGGTGGACATGACATTGGATAAGGAAATTAGTAATGAGATGAGTGCATTTAAAATAAAGAGGGGATATATTAAATAAACTAATCAAACTCAGAGGATAAAAAGAGATAGCAGAGGCATTATTACACATATTTAATAATTCATTATAAAAAGGTGTAGTACGAGAGGACCGATGGTTAAGAAGGGGATAGAAATGTCCATGGAATTATAGACCAGTCAGCTTAACATCGGTCGGTGGCAGGAAAATTAATGGAATCTCTACTAAAGGAGAAAATAGAACATCTAGAAACCAAAAATATAATAATGAATAGTCAGCATGGATTTCATAGAATCACAGAAATTTACAGCACGGAAGGAGTCCATTTTGGCCCATCATGTCCACACCGGCCGACCAAGAGCTAGCCAGCCTAATCCCACTTTCCAGCTCTTGGTTCGTAGCCCTGTAGGTTATGGCACTTTAAGTGCAACATCCAAGTATTTTTTAAATGCGGTGGGGGTTTCTGCCTCTACCACCTTTCAGGCAGTGAGTTCCAGACCCCTACCACTCTCTGGGTGAAGAAATTTCCCCTCATATCTCCTCTAAACCTCCCCCCAATTACTTTAAATCTATGCCCGCTGGTTGTTGACCATTTGCCACTGGAAACATGTCCTTCCTATCCATTCTATCCAGGCCCCTCATAATTTTATACACCTCAATAAGATCTCCCCTAAGCCTCCTCTGTTCTAAAGAAAACAGATCCAGCATCTCCAATCTTTCCACAAAGCCAAAATTCTCCACTCCTGGCCACATTCTTGTAAATCTCCTCTGCACCCTTTCCAGTGCAATCATATCTTTCCTGTAATGTAGTGACCAGAACTTCACACAGTACTCCAGCTGCGGCCTAACCAGTATTTTATACAGTTCAAGCATAACCTCCTTGCTCTTGCATTCCATGCCTTGACTAATAAAGGCAAGTATTCCATATGCCTTCTTAACCACCTTATCTACCTGGCCTGCTACCTTCAGGTATCTGTGAACCTGCACTCCAAGGTCCCTTTGTTCCTCTACACTTTTCAGTGTCATACCATTTAATGTGTATTCTCTTGCCTTGTTAAACCTCCCCAAATGCATTACCTCACACTTATCCAGGTTGCCCACCTGACTAGTACATTTCAAAAGGGAAAATCTTGCTTGACCAACCTCATTGAAGAGGTAAGAGAGAGAGTATACAACGGTAATGCAGTAGATGTAATTTAACTAGATTTTCAAAAGGCCTTCGACTGATGAACAAGGTCAGAGAATGCGGAGTCAGGGGACATGTAGCAAAATGGATAGCTAGCCGACTGCATGACAGAAAGCAGAGAGATATTACATTTTGGTAGGAAAAAGAGGTCATTTATTACTTGGAGGGTGCGTGTTCAGATGGAGTAGAGGAACAAAGGGATCTCAGAGTACAAATACACAAATCACAAGTTACGACAAGAGGTTAGCAACGTCATAAAAAAAGCAAACCAAGTACTAGGGTTTATTTCTAGAGGTGCAGAATTGAAAAATAGGGAAGTTATGCTAAACCTGTATCGAACTACTGCATACAGTTCTGGTCACCATATTATAAAAAGGATATACAGAGGCACTGGAGAGGGTGCAGAGAGGATTTACAAGGATGATACCAGATATGCCAGGAAAGGATGAACAGTCTGGGTATCTGTTCTCTTGAAAAAAAGGTTGAGGGGTGACCTAATAGAGATTTTTCAAATTATGAAAGATTTTGATAAGTGGAAACATTCTCTCTGCATCCACTCTGTCGGGAACATAACTAGAGGCCATCAATATAAGATAGTCACCAAGAAATCCACTTGGGAATTCAGAGGAAACTTCTTTACCCAAAGAGTGGTGAGAATATGGAACTTGCTACCACAGGGAATGGTTGAAGTGAATAGTATAGATGCATTTAAGGGGAGGCTAGAGATCTCATGAGGGAGAAGGGAACACAAGAACATAAGAAATAGGAACAGGAGTAGGCCATATGGCCCCTCGAGCCTTCTCCGCCATTCAATAAGATCATGGTTGATCTGATCATGCACTCAGCTCCACTTCCCTGCCCTCTCCCCATAACCCTTTATCGTTTAAGAAACTGTCTATTTCTGTCTTAAAATTTATTCAGTGTCCTAGCTTCCACAACTTTCTGAGGCAGCAAATTCCACAGATTTAAAACCCTCAGAGAAGAAATTTCTCCTCATCTCGGTTTTAAATGGACGGCCCCTTATTCTAAGATCAGCCCTCTAGTTCTAGTCTCATCAGTGGAAACATCCTCTCTGCATCCACCCTGTCAAGCCCCATCATAGGGCCCACGTTTCCGCCCTCTAAGAACGGCGCACCTTTCTGGAGTAAAAAGGGCGCCGAAAACTTACCTTGTGATTCTGCGAGCTCCTCAGGATGCCTTTGTGCTCGGCGTGTCGCAGCACAAGGGGTCGGGGGCGGAGCCAGGTCTTGGCGCTGAAAACAGTGCCGGGACCTCTGCACATGCGCGCTAGAGTGTGCGCGCATGTGCAGTAGCTCCCCGCCCCCAAGGCTGCGTGGGAGGGGCACGAAGCACGCCGGCCCTAGCCCTGGCCGAATGGGCTCACCGGGCAAAGATCGGACTCAGGCCTCCCTCCCGTTCAGCTCCCGCTTCCCCCCCGCCCCCCCCTCCCGTTCAGCTCCCCCAGCCCCTGTTCAGCCGTTCCCCCCCATCTCCCACCCCCCACCTCCCTCCATGTCCTCGGTGGGGCCCGCCCGCCCGGCAGCTTGCTGGGGGCGGGCCCTGGCCGAAGTCTTCGGCGGCCCGGCTTCTATGTCCTCGGTGGGGCCCATTCAGCCTCCCTCTCCCCCACCCCTGCCTTTCCCCCCCCCCCCACCCCCCCCTCTCTCTCCCCCCCCCCCCCCCCGTCTCTGACAGAGAGAGTGTGACACTGACAGAGAGAGAGACACACACACTAGGGGGGGGGGGGGGGTGTCCCAGCATGCTGTTGGAGGGCTCCCAGTGCTGCAGTTGGTGAGTAGAAACTTAATTTTTTATTTATTGATTAATTTTTTATTTAATTTTTTTAGATTGATTTATTGGTTGATTTATTGATTTATTTATCATTTATTATTGATTATGGCTCTTTATTTGCAAAAGTGAAGTGTTTAATGTTTGTAACCCCCCCTTCCCCCCCTATCTCTCGTTCCCTACGCCTGATTTATAAGTGTAGGCAAGGTTTTTCCTGAGCGTACAAAAATCTACACTTACTCCATTCGAAGTTAGTTTGGAGTAAGTTTTTGCTGCCTAAACGTGCAAAATAGATGCAAGTGGCTGGACACGCCCCCTTTTGAAAAAAAAATCTGTTGTAAATGAAACTATTCAACTCATTAGAACTGGAGCAAACTAAATGCCAAGAATTGCAATTTCTAAGATGCTCCATTCTAAACTAGTTGCTCCAAAAAAATAGGAGCAACTCAGGCCGAAACTTGAGTCCATAATCTTATACATTTCGATAAGATCACCTCTCATTCTTCTGAATTCCAATGAATAGAGGCCCAACCTACTCAACCTTTCCTCATAAGTCAAACCCCCATCATCTCCGGAATCAACCTAGTGAACCTTCTCTGAACTGCCTCCAAAGCAAGTATATCCTTTCGTAAATATGGAAACCAAAACTGCACGCAGTACTCCAGATACGGCCTCACCAATACCCTGTACAGCTGTAACAAGACTTCCCTGCTTTTATACTCCATCCCATTTGCAATAAAGGGCAAGATTCCATTTGACCTTCCTGATCACTTGCTGTACTTGCATACTATCCTTTTATGTTTCATGCACAAGTATCCCCAGGTCCCACTGTACTGTAGCACTTTGCAATCTTTCTCTATTTAAATAATAACTTGCTCTTTGATTTTTTTTTCTGCCAAAGTGCATCACCTCACACTTTCCAACATTATACTCCATCTGCCAAATTTTTGCCCACTCACTTAGCCTGTCTATGTCCTTTTGCAGATTCTTTTGTGTCCGCCTCACACATTGCTTTTCTTCCCATCTTTGCATCATCAGCAAACTTGGCTACATTACACTCAGTTCCTTCTTCGATATAGATTGTAAATAGTTGGGGTCCCAGCACTGATCCCTGCGGCACCCCACTAGTTACTGGTTGCCAACTAGAGAATGAAGCATTTATCCCGACTCTCTGTTTTCTGTTAGTTAGCCAATCCTCTATCCATTACCCCAACCCTGTGAACTTTTATCTTGTGCAGTAACCTTTTATGTGGCACCTTGTCAAATGCCTTCTGGAAGTCGAAATACACTACATCCACCGATTCCTCCTTTATCTACCCTGTTCGTTACATCCTCAAAGACCTCCAGCAAATTTGTCAAACATGACCTCCCCTTCATAAATCCATGCTGACTCTGCCTGACTGAATTTTGCTTTTCCAAGTATCCTGCTACTGCTTCTTTAATAATGGACTCCAACATTTTCCCAACCACAGATGTTAGGCTAACTGGTCTATAGTTTCCTGCTTTTTGTCTGCCTCCTTTTTTTAAATAGGGGCATTACATTTGCAGTTTTCCAATCTGCTGGGACCACCCCAGAATCCAGGGAATTTTGGTAAATTACAACCAATGCATCCACAATCCCTACCACTATTTCTCTTAAGACCTTAGGATGCACGCCATCAGGTCCAGGGGATTTATCTGCCTTTAGTCCCATTATCTTACTGAGTACCACCTCCTTAGTGATTGTGATTGTGTTAAGTTCCTCCCCCCACCCCGGCTATAGCCCCTTGACTATCCATTGTTGGAATATTTTTAGGGAATAGAGGGTTGCGCTGATAGATTTAGATGAGGAAAGGCGGAAGGAGGCTCGAGTGGAGCATAAATGCCGGCATGGACTGGTTGGGCCGAAAGGCCTGTTTCTGTGCCGTATATCTTAATGTAATCCTTTGCAATTGCTTCCTAACCCTAAATCTGTCTCAGGCTTCTCCTTTGCAAGATGGCAGCAATGTAAGATATGCTAAATGATTAGCTATCCCCTGCTCAGACACTATTTTTCTTTGGTCCTTGCAACATAGGAGACTGCTTAAACTGTTCTGTGCAAGAGACATTTGAATAGTGGAAACAACATTCTAGTTCTGATTTATGTGACAGCAGATAAAACAATGGAATAATTTATTCACCCAAATTAAACTGGGAAGTAACCATACATAAAAACACTAGATGAATCGCAAGAACTGTTGGGTTTAAATACCAAATCAAATATAGCCAAGCTACAATAAGGGTTCGCAGTTCACTAGCACCGTGACCATAAGCTAATTCTAAAAGTGAAGCTTTCCACATAGAAAAATTCATAGGTTCAGAAAGAGATCAGAGCAGTCAGTACATCAACTTGTGACGGGTGAAAGGTCCAACTGGGAAACAAGAGGGACAATTTCTAACCAGTTTGCATAAAGCAGGATACCAAGTAGGTCACGAAGGACAAATAGTTGCAACATGAACTCAAATAATAAAATCAGGTTTAAAATCAATATTGAACAGATACTGGCAATACTTGAAGGGCATCACAAAGTAGGAAGGATAGCACATCAGATAGTACTAACCAATTTAGTAGACTACCACTACACAAACTATCCATTTGTATTATAAGTATTAAATGCATGCTCTGCAAGAACTGCGATATCTCTACCACTGGGAACAATATCTGATCTAACAGTTGCCATCATTCAATAACCACACCGTTGACTAGATGCAATATTTCACCTCACCAAATTGAGAAAATCCTTCCTGTGAGGTAGTGAGTTCCTGCCTCTGTTCACAGTCTTCATTTCTCAGAACCATGGCTTGTACAACCTCTACAGGTTACCAGTATAACTCACTCTGTCTACTCATATGGGATCAGTAGCAGAGGAAACATGTAACATAACTTTCATGTCCAGGAAAAGGACTGTCCAGCCTGCAGACTAACTCAGCTTCTGTTGAGTAGATACCCGAATAGGTTTCATCTCCAGAGTTCCTGTACTATGATCCAAGTATTCCAAAGTTGCCCTGACTGTCTCCCATTCTAATCAATTGATGCACCAGGTTGTCAACTTCCCCGAAGCCAAATTCTCTTCCCTTTTTCTACCCCCCCATCCCGCCTCCCCCCCACTCCCCTCAAAATCAGGTGCATGTCTGTTACCAGTGTTAACTAGGCATGCCTGCTGAAGGGATTACCCTGTTATACACATTGCTTTTGAAACAAGAAACGATGGCCTGATTGAACCTTACTGGGTAGAAAAAGCACTGCAGGCTGGTCCACTGGCTGAGCAGGTACAGCTGAAGTGGTCATATAAAATCTACAAAGATGTCATCAGACCTAAATTCTTAAATAACCTTTCCCACTGGGATCTGGGGCCCTTTTGGCAAAAGAGGCATCAGATCCTCAAGTACAATAAAGCAGAGGACAGGTAAACTTGTCTGGAACAATGTCCCTGAGACTATTGGCTCCTTCTTCGATTGTAGCTAATACTTCTAGTAATTGACCATTAATCCCAGCTCTTGGGACAGTATTGAGCATCTGCCACAATGCTGTGCTGGCAGACCTAAAGTATGCAAGTCTGAAGAGCCAATCATCTAGGTACAGAAATACATGCAGATGCTACACCCAGAGATGGTATGTAGCTACTAACATGTGTAAATCCTGGGTGCAGACGAATGGCCAAAAGCTGATCATTTTGCCACATGAAATTGAACTTGACAAACTCTAGTGATATGCAATTATGCATTATTTAAGATTTGTGGCAGCTAACCAGCCCTCTGAGAACACTTCTTGGATAATCTGGGAAAGTGTCAAAATCGTGAAAATGTGATTGTCAGCACAATTTTTAAAAGCCTTTGGCAAATATTGATGCAGACCTGCTGATCAAACAAATTTGTTTCGGATGCAGTTTAGTATTGCATGAGTCACTGTCAAAGGATGTAACCTATAAACACAGACCAGTTGAGGTACATCTCTCTGCTGAGTGTAAAATTTCAGTTTGTACTTTAGCCATGTATAACAGATGCTCATCGGTTTATTGTTGCCTACGTTATTTACTCAAGAGTTTTTGGCGGCGAGAAGGGCCTTTAATCGTACAAGTCCTGGGGATTCACATACCACTTATGTGCAACATCACAACAACATTTTCATATACATGCTCAGCATAGATTTTCAACTTGCTGCTCGAACATAAAACTGGCCTTGCGGATCAGCCACCCATTATAGAAACCATTATATGAAATCAATGGGAATGAAAATTGTGCTGTTTTTAATAACGCCAGATTAACACCCATGCGGCAAGTTGAAAATCTCCTCTCAGCCTGTTGAGTTGGGCTGTATACCTACCATGTGTGGAAAACACAAAATGAAGAAAAAGTACTTACCAAAAATACAGGAAGTTGAAACTTATCATTTAGAACAACAGCCTGAACACTGCAGGATCCACAGAGTTTAGCCACTATATGATCATGGCTAAAAAAGTTTGCATGAAAGATAAAGAGAAGAATCCCAGTTCCTAGAGAAAAATAATGCTTGATGAGTTGAATCTATATACATGCAAAGCTGATACAATCTCCACTGCTGATAGCAGATGCGCTCACGCGATTTGCCCATTATATGTGATAGCCGGTATAATGGCTGAAGTGAAGCCAGAACTGCCACCCCAGTATCAAAATTAAATTTAACAGTACCCAACAAAAAAAAAATGAACAAAAGCAGCAGACAGCAACATCATAACATGTTCTTGTATTCAGATGTTTCAAACATGTCCTCAGTGTTTAAAGTTTAATTTTAAAACAGAGCAGGAAGGTGTCAAACTCAGGAAGCTGGCAAGAAGGGCTTGCAGCAGTGGCAAGTGTTCTAGAGGCTTTTAAAAGTAATTTTCTCTTGTTAAAACTTCTAGAAACATTTTTTCATTGCAGGAAAATTGAGGAATGCTCAAAACAGAAGTCCTGCTTGCAAGCAGCGAGTAATTTAATGACAGGTAATCGCAAGGTGCAAACAGTTGCTTGAACTGCCTGAAACAGTTGCCAGTTAATAGGTTTAACTTTGTAATTGATGGCAATGTCAAATGGTTGACACAATTTGCCTGATATAGGTTGGGATAAGTGAGGACAGTACCTAATATATATGAGGCATGAGCAAATTAGCAGTCTATCAATATTATTAAAGCCACAGTTGCACACACAGTTCTTCTGGTTTAAATTTTGTGTGTGTACTAAAGGGTTTCAGTTTTAAAGATGCCGTAAAAATAGTCACCCCTTCTTTTTCATTGAATCTCTGCAAAGTTGAGTCTCTATCAATCTAAATAGGAATGAGGAATAGAGAACAACATGCATTTCTCTGGTGCTTATTATGTAGTAAAATATTTTAGTACTTTACAGCATGGTACAAAGTGTCTGTATTGAGGGGGAGGAAGAGATGGAAAAAGGGTGTGAAAAAAGAAGGAACCTGCATTTATTTAGGAGTCTTTCATGTTCTCTGGAGCTCTCGAAGTGCTTCACAGCCAATGGCCAGTAAATTATTTTTGAAATGTAGTCATTGTTATATAGGCAGACATGGCGGCCAATTTGTGCACAGCAAGATCCCACAAACAACAAATGACCAATTAATCTGTTTCTGATGCTGTTGATTGAGATATAAATGTTGATAATGACACTGAAGATCTCTCCTGATCTTTTTTGAAAAACGCCACGGGATCTTTTAACAGCCATCCAGGCAGACAGGGCTTCCTCAGTTTAATGTCTCATCAGAAAGACAGCACCTCCAACAATGTAGCATTCCTTCAGTATTGCATTTAAGTATCAATCTAGTTTATGTGCTCATGTCCTGGAGTGTGGCTTGAACCCACAACCTTCAGACTCAAGAGGTAGGACTGCTACTATTGAGCAGAGCTGATCAGTGTCTTTCTCTTAAAAGAGAAGGACACTGGGAGAACTTCTTGTGCTTCCAATAGTGCCATGGAACGTTAAGGCGCAGCGGCCATGGGCAGCGTGGAGGCCCCGACCTGCAAGGGAACATCAGCGGCAGGTCGGGGCCATAAAGGCAGCAGCAAGCGGCGGCCATGGGCAGTGTGGAGGCCCCGACCTGCAAGGGAACATCTGCGGCAGGTCAGGGCCATAAAAGGAGCGGCGAGCGGCCCAAGGAGCAGCGTGGAGGTGTTCCACTACAAGGTATAGCGCGAGCTGGTGCAGGAGGGCGATGGCTGTGAAGAGTGACATCATCAAGATCCAGGTCGGTGATTGGAGCATGGGCAGATACAGCAGGAGCGGTGAGGTCGGGGCGAAGGAGCAGCGAGAGATTGTAGAGGGACGTGATCGGGGCCCAGGAGAAGCACAAGTTCTGGGCCAGGGGCCCAGGGGCAGCACGGGCCAGCCCACATTGCGATATGTGTGCGCACTAGGTCCGGGCAGTAGAGCTGGTCTCCAGTCATCTTGGGTAATCCTTGCCACTGGATCAAGACCTAGCTCGGTCAAGTCTTGTGGTGGTTGGTGTGCAACGGCCACCCCACGTTAAAAAAAAAATCACGCACAGGCATCTTCCACCCTTCAGGATGTAGTTTGGGTCCTTCATTGAAACACCTGTGAACTCGTCCTTTTTTTTTGGCGTGGAAGCAAGTCATCCTCATTTCGAGGGACCGCCTATGATGATGATGGGAATGTTTTACAGTCACCTAAACAGGCAGGTGGGACCTTAGTTTAATGCCTCAGCTGAAGGAAGGCATTTCCAAGAATTCCGTAATCCCATCAGTACTACACTGAAGTGTCAGCCTAGATTACATGCTCA
Organism: Pristiophorus japonicus; assembly: GCF_044704955.1. Classification (NCBI taxonomy): domain Eukaryota; kingdom Metazoa; phylum Chordata; class Chondrichthyes; family Pristiophoridae; genus Pristiophorus; species Pristiophorus japonicus. Next base: position 153,278,484 of record NC_091986.1, on the reverse strand, counting down.
ATAAAGGGTTCAAAAAGCAATGCGAGATTGTGTAACAGCTTGATTCATTACTCTCATTGAATCAGAATATCATGGGTTCCAACTCCACTATAGAACACCAGCGGCAGGTCGGGGCCATAAAAGGAGCTGCGAGCGGAGGCCCAGGAGCAGCATGGAAGCATGCCACCTCAGGGAGCAGCGCGAGCTATGGCGGCAGCGAAGAGGTCCAGGCCGGTGATTGGAGCATGGGCAGATACAGCAGGAGTGGCGAGAGACTAGAGGGATGTGATCGGGGCTCAGGAGAGGCATAAGTTCGGGGCCAGGAGCAGCACGGTCCAGCCCACACTGCGATATGTGTGCGCACTAGGTCCGGGCAGCAGTGCAGGTCTCCAGTCGTCTTGGGTAATCCTTGCCACTAAACCAAGACCTAGTTCTGTCAAGTCCATGTGGTGGCTGGTGTGCAACGGCCACCACACGTTAAAAAAAATCCACACACAGGCATCTTCCACCCTTCAGGATGTAGTTCAGGACCTGGAATTTTAGGTCCCTCATCGGAACACCTGTGAACTTATCCTTTTTTGGCGTGGAAGCAAGTCATCCTCGTTTCGAGGGACCGCCTATGATGATGATGATGATGATAATTTGAACATATAATCTAGTTGGACACTTTGTGCAGTACTGAGGGAATGCTGTATTTTGTCAGAGGTGCTCGTTTTAGATTATACTGAATTGGACATAAAATATCCCATGGTGCTATGCAGAAGAGCAGGGGAGTTCTCCTGGTTCCTAGCCAACATTCCTCCCTGAAAACCACCAAAAATAGATGATTGATTACTCAAATGCTCTTTGTGGGACATTGCTGTGTGCAAATTAGCTGCTGTATTTGCCTACAAGAAAAATTAATTGGCTTTGATTGGGATGCCCGAAGAACACAAAATATGCCATATAAATACAAGTTTATTCTTTCCTCCAAATGATCTTACAGCCCTATAGGAATGTTGAATCAAAGAAACTTGTAAGAATTCAAACTGCAGTTATGCCACTTGTACTACTACATGCGCTTCTGACTTCTTTAAACCTAGATTCTCCTCATTGAGTGAATTTAACAGGCTGTGAATCAAAGAGTGCTCACTTTGATGATGATAGAGAAATGAGACAGAAAAAGCTGGAAATTCAGAGCACAGCAGTTAATGTTTTTAAATTCTTCATCTCTACTGAGATTCTCTCTTCTACTCAGTTTTGATCATTTGTATGAAAGAGCTCCATGTCTGACCAGGCCAGTTCTGAAGAAGGATCACACTCAAATGTTAACCTATACATCTGGTTTTCCAACATTTTCCATTTTTATTTCAGATTTGAGACAGATTTTTTCCTTGAATAAAAACCACAGCCTTTTTAAGTACAATATACAGACTGTGCTTTAGGTCAAAGAAAAACAAAATGCTAGAATCAAAAATGAAATCTTTGGCTGAAGTTTTACTAGGAATCATTCTACAAACCACTTCTACATATATTTGCCTCATAATATTTTTAGAAAAGTCCAATGAAGCCTGTTCTAGCCAGTATTAAAAAAGAAATGTTATGTTTATACTACAATACATTCACATACCTTCAACTGAACTGTGCTGAGGTTTATAGTTGAAGTCCAAAGCAAAGTCTGGTCCTTCACAAAGTCGGTGACAAGCTACAGGAAACACAGGCTCCAGCAATGACAGACGTGCTTCAAAGTAATCCCTGATTGTCTCATCTGCTACTCTGGATATACTAAGTCAGAAAAATAAATTGCACATCTTGTAAGTTTTTCAATCCAAATAGCCTACAAATCTGTCAAAACAAATCCTGCATACCTGGGTCTCTTTCAAACATATTCATCATAAAAAATACAAAATCAAATAAGACACTGTCTACATCCGCCTATGGACAGCATGGTGTGGGTTTGTTCCTGTGGTCCCTATCTTAATTAAATTGTTGATCTCAGCCATACTGACAGGCAATTGCCCACAGGAGGGAAGGATTCAAGAGAGAACAAAAATTGCCACGTGGTAAAGCAATTGTGACAAGAGTCTTCAAAGTAGATCTCTCAGCCAGAGTACTGGGGAAAGGAGAGGGGGAAAACAGTGGAAAAACAGAACTGGAAAAAGTCACACTCTTAAGAAAGTACAATTAAAAAAGTTTACATTTTCTTCCCTCCATAAGGCATTAACTCCTTGCTGTGGTATGCTTCCACAGGCCCCAGTAATCTCCAAATACAGTCGCTACTGTTTATAGTGGGTGCATTCATATGAACACGATTTGCCTGCTATACGTTGTGGCCAGTGTATAGTGCCAGATCAATTTGAAGCAAAATTTTGACAATTTCAGAAATTAAAAATTAACTTATTTAAGTACTGTCAGTTCCTGGATTTGAGTTCATATCTCCACTCCCTCTCTCTTACTCATGGAGCGGTCAAAGTGGCCCCTTGAAGGCAGTCTTCTCTACTTCTCTCCCGCTCCCAATCGGAATTTGCTGTTGGTGATCTGAAGAGAAATTCTGGGCTTCTATATTGTTAATATTTTTAATAAATATTTGTGGAAAATATTCCTGGCTACAGACAAGCTATGCAAGATGGTAGCTTTTCACCTTATTCAGCTATGGAGAGCTGAATGGGGCCGATGTATACAGCGGTCTGGTCAGTTTCAAAACTACAGCAGGTACTGTAAATGCAGCTAGAGTTTCAGCAGGCTGTGTCACTTAAGGCTGACTGAAAACACTGAGGGCTAGAAATTGCGTTGTGCCCGGTTTGGGGCAATAACTTCTATGGGAGCGCAAAAGTATCCCCGAGCACTACCCAATTCTGGTGGATGCGAACTTCCCGTTTCGTACCCCAGGAGTGAAATGGAGCGCTAAATCAAGCGCTATAACTTTGCTTGGAGCGCTAAACCAGGCAAGCGGGGCGGTAAGGGCAGAGCGCTGCATAATGTCCAGTGCAGCGCTGCAGGGATCCACAGGCTCCTTCCCTCCTTTAAAGGGAAAGGCCATTGCTGTGGGCTCTGCAAAAAACGGATCCACTGCTCGGCAATGGCACCTGCGATCTGCAACGATCAGTCCCAAGCACTCTTAACAGAGTGCAGGGCTGATCAATCACAGCAGTACTTATTTTAAAAATGACACATGGGCTTGATGAAAATATTTGCACCCATCTCACCGGCAATCACTTTAACTACTGCTCCCCAAGCAGCCGGCCGACCTCACAATGCCTACTGCAGTTGCCGGTGTTGACGCTTGACGATGCTGCAGGGGGCAGAAGCGAAGTTAACATCCGGGGCAGTACCGGGGCGCTGCGCACCAGATGATGTCACAATCTCCGGGGTACAGGAGATTGTGGCATTAGGGGTTACTGCCACCACTAACCTGCAAGGGAAATTCACGGGCATCAGTACTCTCACCGTGCCCGGTCAGAAAGCCATTAGCGCCCCGTTATCACCCCCAGAGGCACAAAGGAAGCCAATTTCTCCCCCTTAATGACAGGTAATCACATTTGAACAGCAGTTTGAACTGCCAGCAACAGCCAGCCCACTGTTTTAAGCGGTGCCTTTGTAATTAACGCGCCATTTGCCTGATATAGGTGGCCTTCCGAGATAAATGGGGTAGGTGCAAGTGTTGGGACTGTATTTGTAAGCCGAGACAGTGAGTGTTGGCAGAATGTTCATCTTATTCAAACTCAATTCCACTCATGCATTTCCTGCAGGGATCTCTAGATAATCAGATGCAGGAACCCACCCAAATTCAGGGTGCAAAACCGAAGGCCCCAGCCGAGGTCAGATGGGTGAACCCAGGATCTTCCTGTTCCAGATAGCTCAGCTACTCACTAGCTATAAACTCACTGAGTCATTCAGGCAGTCATTATTCAATACTTAACAAGAGCTGCTAAAAATACAAACACCTCCGTATAATCAAAATACCAAGCGGTATAATACCAAGAGTATTGTGGATGAATTTTTAAAAAACGAACTTTGCTGAAATTAAGTCAGTCAATTTTAACCACCTTTAGTAGTAACTGAATGTAATATTCCTGGTAATGGACTTACGTTTCCACATGATTCTTTAGCAGGTCATATACTAATATGTTATTGCTCTGTTTAGCATAGTATAGAGCACTGTTCAGGTGTTTAGAAAGGATGCCACAATTTGCACCATTTTCTAGCAGAAGCCTTACAATGTCAGCATTCCCTCTCTTACAAGCCTGCAACGAAAAGAGCAAAACAGAAATGTTTTTAAATACTCTTATGATTTTCATTCCTTCTTGTTCCAATGTAACTAGCATATCTTCTCCCCCTACTTGGTAGTCTCCTTTTCCCTGTTTATATGTTGCCCCTTGGCAACATTATTTGTAGGCACATGCATGCGGAGGGTACCCAGCTTTCACCACCACTCTTGACTCTTCAACCACCTGTTATCGAACACTGGGAAGAGTAGGGCCATCTTATTTCCCTCCCATCAAAAACACCGTACCTTTGCCCCTGCCTCATTATACTCCCTGGCTGAACAAAATGGTGCACAGCCTGATGGTCCTGTTTGAACTGGAGCCAAGTTTCAAACCCATGTACTTTAAGTCACCAAGATTGTCTACTTTCACCTCTGCAATATCACCCACATCTGCCCTCTTATCATTGCTGAAATCCTTGACAATCCATTTGTTGCCTCAAGACTTAACTTTGCCAATAACCTCGCTGCCAGCCTTGTGAGCTCCACCTATAAAAAACTTCAACTTGTCCAAAACTCCACTGCCCTCATCTTGCACAACATTAGGTCCCTTGCCAATCATTCCTGTTCTTTTGTCCAACTCCATTGGTTTCCTATCCCCCAATACATTTAATTCAAAATTCTGATTTACAAATCCCTCCACAACTTCCTCCCACCCGTCCTTATTTCTAACCTCCTCCAGCTCCATGCCCAGCCTGTGTTCTTTTGTCCATCAACTCTGCCCTAATCTGCTCCTCACTCCTTCCTCCATTATATCATTGATGACAATAATCTTGAAGTGTCTTAGCTCTATTCTGAACCTTCTCCTTAAATCACTCTGCCATAATAATTCTCATGATTCTAGACTTCAGTTACCTGGATAGACTGGAGAAGCTGGGGTTGTTCTCCTTAGGGCAGAGAAGATTTGATAGAGGTGTTCAAAATCATGAGGAGCCTGAACAGAGTAGATAGAGAGAAACTGTTCCCGTTGGCGGAAGGGTCAAGAACCAGAGGACATAAATTTAAGGTGATTGGCAAAAGAACCAAAGGCGATACAAGAAAAAAAAATGTTTACACAACGAGTGGCTAGAATCTGGAATGCACTGCCTGAAAGGGTGGTGGAGACAGGCTCGATCACAGCTTTCAAAAGGGAGTTGGATAACTACCTGAAGGAAAAAATTTTGCAGGGCTATGGGGAAAGGGCAGAGGAGTGGGACTAGTGAAAGTGCCCTTGCAGAGAGCCAGCATGGGCTTGACGGGCCAAGTAGCCATCTTCCTTGCTGTAACCATTCTATGATTCTCTTCCCACCTTTAAAAACAGTTCCCATAACTTCTCTAACTGTTCAGCATCAGTTTCTCCTTGGTGAAGCATCTTGGGATGTTCTCTATGTTAAAGGCATTATACAAATGCACAGTTATTGTTTTGCTCCTCAAACCTTGAATTTACATAAAAATGCTAACTTCTCTCCACCCATTGCCATCAAGTAACCCCCCTGCTGGCTGTGCACAGAATAGCAGTGGAATTAAAATCTACAGCTGCCTCACAATCTGTTGCTATGTTCCCCCCACCCGATTTAGATCCTTCAATGCTATTCACTTTTTCCTGATAGACTCTAAAGCCCCTCCCATTACTAGGCCAGCACCAAGGAAGTTCTCCATTCTCTCCTACTCCAGGGAAGTACTTAATCTCTGCTCAGTGTATCACAATCGGCTCAGGTCAGTAGGAAGCAGATTAATAAAGTTATACTTTTCTTTCTAATGCAGAATATCCAGTTTAGAAATCCTACAAAATACCAACAGTTCACCCCGTAAACACGGTGGGATGATGCTCATACCTGGAACACAACTACAGATTGGAACTCACTTTGTTCTGAAATAATGTACAGCTTTAGACATTCATATAAACTCAACATGTCCTATAAACTTTGATCGGGACAGCACCAGAATAAAGACATATACCTTCATTAATGCAGTTTCTCCACTGATCTGTTGAACATTAACTTGGGAACCTGCCTCCAGAAGAATAGCTACTGTTGTAAGATAATTCTAAGGAAAGGTGGAGAAAAAGAAAAAAAGTGTTAAGGTACTCAAATATTAAACATATACATGGTGTGTTCCAGTTAATGAGTATGTGGTTAATAGAAGCATTTGTTTGAATTCTTCAGTTATAATAGCTATTTAATCATTATGGCCAGGGCAGGTCTCACCATATTTTAGAACAATGGCCTATTATATATTAATTTAGGGTCTTCTGGTCTTTATGCACATAAATGGGGTTTCCACCACACTTCCAGTGAAGTTACGGCGGGGCAGCGACAGAGTGTGAGGAAATTGAAGGCCATGATTGTTATCAAACACTCATCACTATATGCCTTACAAAAGGCAATGCTGCAGGAACTATGTACAAATGCTCTCCTAAAGGCCTAGGTGGTAAATAGCACCAGTATAACCCTAAGCCATAAAGACCAGAAGGTCCTCAGTCTGATTCCCAGTGCTTACTGAGTTAGCTGTTGGGCCACAGTGCCCCAGGGGGGTTTTGGAGAGGAGGGGGTGGGGAAAGAAAGAGGGGGAAAGGAAAACAACAAACAGCTTGGACCTTCCTCCGCTTCCTGGTCATTATATTATGATCCCTAAAGAAACATGCACTTTTTGACATTGAATAGACTAGGTCTATATTCTCCCGAGTTTAGAAATATGAGAGGTGATCTAATTAAAACGTATAAAATTCATAAGGGGCTTGACAGGGTAGATGCTGAGATGATGTTTCCCCTGGCTGGGGAGTCTAGAACTTGGGGTCACAGTCTCAGAATAAGAGATCAGCCATTTAGGATTGAGATGAGGAGAATTTCTTTACTCAAAGGGTTGTGAATCTTTGGAATTCTTTCCAGAGAGCTGTGGATGCTCAGTCACTGAGTATATTCAAGACAGAGATCATTAGATTTTTGGATACTAAGGGAATCAAAGGATATGGGGATAGTGCCAGAAAGTGAATCAGCAGTGACCTTACTGAATGGCTGAGCAAGCTCGAGGGGCCTAATGACTTACTCCTGCTAATATGTTTTTGGGTTCTTATGGTCTACTGTAAGAAATTAATTGCAGATCAGTTTTATTCCCCACTTACAGAAGAAAAATACTATTGTGACAATTGACTATTAGAGCAGTATAAAGAATTAATAAATTGGAGTAGCAAGCACAACCTTCTCAGCTGCATGCATCAATGCAGTGGTGCCATTCTTCTGTCTAGAATTGATCTTTGCACCCTTCTTGATGAGCAATCTAAGGATGTCATCCTGTCCCCCAGCAGCTGCAAACATGACGAGATTCATTCCACTAGGGTCCTGTAACAGAGACATCATCTTAGAATATGAAATTCTAAATACAGACCAGTCAACTGATTTGAGAACACTCACTCCCACTGCTATTGGGCATGTGGGAAAAAAGCACCTTTGACCGGCGAGTGACCATTTTCTTAAAATTTTATTAACTAGGGAACATGCAGTCAATCACCAGATTCGTCATTTAGATCTTAATTTTTTTGAATTGACTGTATAAAGCTGACAATGGCCATCACTAGCACTACAAAAGCATGTGAATATAAAAGCTATGAAGCAATTAATAGCAAAGAAAGAACTTGCATTTAAATCGTGCCTTTCAAAACCAAAGCACTTTACAGCCCACACAGTACTTTTGAAGTGTAGAGATTGTTGCAGGAAACACGGCAACCAAATTGCATAGTGAAGTCCCACAAGCAGCAAAGTGACCAGATTTCCCCCCCCCCAATTGATGGATACATTTTTAGGGATAAATATTAGCCAGGTCGCCAGGAAGAATTTCTTCAAAATTGTGTCATGGGAATATTCACGTCCATCTGAGAGGGAAGTCAGGGCCTGAAGTAAGACGGCACTTCTGACAGTGCAATATTCCCTCAGTACTGCACATAATGTCAGCCTGGATTATGTGCTCAAGTCTCTGGAGTGGAATTTGAACCCACGATCTTGACTCAGAGGCAAGAGTACTACCCATCTTAAACAGCATAGGTTTACATAAAGCTACCAGCAAAATCATGCCTTCTTTCCAAAATTACTAATGTCCTTATCCAAAAATGGCTGTTATTAAAACTGATTTCCTTACTGTCATGCTAAATATGTTTTGCAATCATTGAATCACCAACTTATAGTTACTGCTTCCTACCACCAAAATCTCAGCTGCAGATAAACAAAAAGTTGGTCACAACTGAGTATAATGCAAGGTGGCTATTAGTGGTGCATTCTTCACATATAATTTAATATTCAACAACAACTTGCATTTATATAATGCCTTTAACGTAGTAAAGTGACACAAAGCATTTCTCAAGAGCATAATCAGAAGAAAATTGACACTGAGCCAAAGAAGACATTAGGACAGATGGGACAAAGTTTGGTTTTAAGCAGTATCTTAAAAGGAGCAAGGTGGTGCGGTGAAGAGGTTTGAGGAGGGAATTCCAGACTTTATAGCCCAGATGGCTGAAGGCAAGACAGCCAATAGTGGGGGATGCACAAGAGGCCAGAGTTGGAGGAACGTAGAGTTCTCTGATGGTTGTAGAGCTGCAGGAAGTTATGGAGATAGGGAGGGGGCGAGGCCATGGAGGGATTTGAATAGAGGATAAGAATTTTAAAATTGAGGTGCTGGTGTACCGGGAGCCAATATAGGCCGACAAGCACATGGGTGAACAGGACTTGGTGCGAGTTAGGATACGGACAGTTCATGGAGGGTGGAAGATGGAAGACCAGTCAGGTGTACATTGAAATAGTGAGCCTCAAAATAACAAAAGTATTGGTGAGGGTTTCAGCAGATGGACTGAGGCAAGGACAGAGACAGGTGATATTACAACGGTGGAAGAACACAAGAAATAGGAGCAGGAGTAGGCCATTTGGCCTCTCGAGCCTGCTCCATCATTCAATAAGATAATGGCTGATCTGATTCTGGCCTCAACACCACTCACCCGCCCGCTCCCCATAACCTTCGACTCCCTTATCATTCAAAAATCTGTCTATCTCCACCTTAGACATATTCAAAGACCCAGTCTCCATAGCTCTCTGGGGTAGATAATTCCAAAGATTCACTTCCAAAGAAATTCCTCCCCATCTCTGTTTTAAATGGGCAATCCTTTATTCTGAAACTATGCCCCCCCCCTACTTCTAGATTCCTCATGAGGGGAAACATCCTCTCTGCATCTACCCTATCAAGCCCCCTCAGAATCTTATACGTTTCAGTAAGATCACTTCTCATTCTTCTAAACTCCAATGAGTATAGGCCCAACCTACTCAACCTTTCTTCATATGACAATCCCTTCACCTTGGGAATCAACCTCGTGAACCTTCTCTGAACTGCCTCCAATGCAAGTATATCCTTCCTTAAATAAGGAGACCAAAACTGTACGCAGTACTCCAGGTGTACCAACAGCCTGTACAGTTGGGGCAGGACTTCCCTACTTTTATACTCCATTCCCCTTGCAATAAAGGCCAGCATTCCATTTGCCTTCTGATTACTTGCTGTACCTGCACGCTAACTTTTTACATTTCATACACAAGTACCCCCAGATCTCTCTGTACTACAGCATTTTGTAATCACTCTCCATTTAAATAATAATTTGCTTTTTTATTTTTCCTACCAAAGTGGATAACCTCACATTTTCCCACATTATAGTCCATCTGCCAAATTTTTGCCCACTCACTTAGCCTATCTATATCCCCTTGTAGATTCTTTGCATCATCCTCACAACTTGCTTTCCCACCTATCTTTGTATCATCAGCAAATTTGGTTACTTTACACTCACTCGGTCCCTTCATCCAAGTCATTAATATAAATTGTAAATAGTTGAGGCCCCAGCACTGATCCCTGTGGCACCCCACTAGTTACAGTTTGCCAACCTGGAAATGACCAGTTTATTCCGAGACTCTGTTTTCTGTTAGTTAGCCAATCCTCTATCCACGCTAATATATTATCCCCAACCCTGTGAGCTCTTATCTTGTGCAGTAACCTTTTATGTGGCACCTTATCGAATGCTTTCTGGAAATCCAAATATACGACATCCACTGGTTCTCCTTTATCCACTCTGCTCATTACATCCTCAAAGAACTCCAGCAGATTTGTCAAACATGATTTCCCTTTCATAAAACCATGCTGTCTCTGCTTGACTTCATTATGATTTTCTAAATATTCTGCTACTACTTTCTTAATGATGGATTCCAGAATTTTCCCAATGACAGATGTTAGGCTAGCTGGTCTAGTTTCCTGCTTTCTGTCTCCCTTCTTTCTTAATAGAGTTGGTTACATTTGCAGTTTTCCACCGCTCCAGAATTCAAGGAATTTTGGTAATTACAACAATGCATCCACCATCTCTGCAGCCACTTCGTTTAAGATCCTAGAATGCATGCCATCAGGTCCAGGGGACCCTTTAGTCCCATTAGTTTGTCTAGTATTTTATCGCTAGTGATAGTGATTGTTTTAAGTTCCCCCCCCCCCGTAATAACTCCTTGATGATCAATTATTCGCATGTTTTTAGTTTCCTCCACCATGAAGACCGATATAAAATATTTGTTCAAAGTCTCTGCCATTTCCCTGTTTCCCATTATTAATTCTCCAGTCTTCGTGACAGAGCATATGGGATCGGTAGCTCAGTTGTTAGTCCTACCATCAATAGGACGTCTAGTTCACCCGGAGACTGTGCCAAGGAGGGGATGAAACTAGTGGCTAGGGTATGGCGTTTTGGGAAGGAAAATACTGGCTTTTCAGAGAATGGATGTAGGTCAAGCAGCACGACAACAAAGAGGGGTTGAGAGTCAGTAGAGAAATAGAGCTGGGTTTCGTCAGCATACACGTAGAACCTGAAGTTGTGGCTTCGGTTGATGTCGCTGAGGGGCAGCATATAGATGAGAAATAGGAGGCAGCCCAAGGATAGATCCTTGAGGGACGTCAGAGGTAACGATGTGGGTGCGGGAAGAGAAACCTTCTGGCTACAACTGGATAGGCAAGAATGGAACCTGGTGAGCGCAGTTGGACACTGAGGAGAGGCGTTGGAGGAGGATGGTGTGGTCAACCGTGTCAAAGGCTACAGACATGTCGAGAAGGGCTGGGAGGGATAGTACTGGAAAAGGACGTATATGCGCATGAAACATGCAATCTGAGGATTATGGAGAATACTGCTTCTGCATATTTAAGTACCTCTTGATCCAGATTATATTCTTCACTCGAGTTCAGAGCCAGTTTTACTGTCAAATAGTTCCCACTTTTTACTGCATCACGCAATACACCTACAAGATGAACAAGTTTATAAATCAAACAAAAATAATTTTTTAAACCATCAGGAACTTCCCCAATACACTCATATTTTTCTTTACTTACAGATCTACAAAACAATATCTGAGCTGAGCAGAGATCGCAAATGTGTAAACCATCTCCATGGACAAAATGTTAGTTACACTTTTTATATCTGCACTGATTCTTGAATCAATTGCAAAGCAGAGCTGAAACTCGCATCATTATGGAATAGCAATGAACTACCTAGATTACTTGATATCATAAATCCAAGATGATGATAACAAGTTCAAGAGTGCATAATACTTATTTTTTTGAAAATATACAATCCATTTTAAGCATTTTTCCCTCAAATATCAAAATCTCTGTCAAGCTCCAATATTCTTAGTACAGAAACAGTTTTCACGTCATCACTTAAGGATTGATGTAATTCTTTGTAAGGCACCACAGCAAGAATATTTTGAAGTAACACAGTATAAATTGATTAGCCCTCAAGTCATACCAGCCTCTGTTTTTGCACTCTTTTTGTCAATTTTAATATATGTGACATCTATCCGGACTATAATGTAGACAACCATTACCAAATCCCAAAATATAATTTCAGTTAACAGTATAATCCATAACTCAATTGAACTTGTAAATACTTAATAGTTAAATCAATAGTTAACTTGTAAAGTACAGCTCAATCAAGTTAATTTATATTGTAATGATTTTGTAAATGGCCTCCAAGACTCCTCTACTTATTCAATAAAAATATAATTTTATTGCCACTCACTATTGGATATTGTTTTTGGTGCAGAAAGTAAATCATCCTTTCCATCCAAATGTTTTTGAAAATCTTCCAATGTCATCCAATCAAGCTGTAGGTCCACACCCAACTTTAGCATTTCCGGTTTGCCATCTAAATATTTAAAAAATCAACTATAATGTAAATTACATACAGAGTACGAAAATTGGCGATCTTGAATTATCAATTACAGGAAACATAGAAACATAGAAAATAGGTGCCGGAGCAGGCCATTCAGCTCTTCGAGCCTGCACCACCATTCAATATCATGACTGATCATGGAACCTCAGTACCCCACCCCTGCCTTCTCTCCATACCCCCTGATCCCTTTAGCTATAAGGGCCACATCTAACTCCCTTTTGAATATATCCAACGAACTGGCCTCAATAACTTTCTGTGGCAGAGAATTCCACAGGTTCACAACTCTCTGGGTGAAAAAGTTTCTCCTCATCTCGGTCCTATTTGGCTTACCCCTTATCTTTAGACTGTGACCCCTGGTTCTGGACTTCCCCAACATCGGGAATATTCGACCTGCATCTAACCTGTCCAGTCCCGTCAGAATTTTATAAGTTTCTATGAGATCCCCTCTCATTCTTCTAAATTCCAGTGAGTATAAGCTGAGCCGACCCAGTCTTTCCTCATATGTCAGTCCTGTCATACCAGGAATCAGTCTGGTGAACCTTCGCTGCACTCCCTCAATAGCAAGCACGTCCTTCCTCAGATTAGGAGACCAAAATTGCATACAATATTCCAGGTGTGGTCTCACCAAGGCCCTGTACAACTGCAGTAAGACCTCCCTGCTCCTATACTCAAATCCCCTCGCTATGAAGGCCAGCAGGCCATTTGCTTTCTTTACTGCCTGCCGTACCTGCATGCCTACCTTCAATGACTGATGTACCATGACACCCAGATCTCTTTGCACCTCCCCTTTTACTAATCTGTCACCATTCAGATAATAAGCTGCCTTCCTGTTTTTGCCACCAAAGTGGATAACCTCATTTATTCGCATTATACTGCATCTGCCAAGTATTTGCCCTTCACCTAACCTGTCCAAGTCCCCCTGCAGCCTCTTAGCATCCTCCTCGCAGCTCGCATTGCCACCCAGCTTAGTGATACTGAAAGTGGTTCAAAAGAAAGGGATCTTGGTGCTACTGTGCCCAGATAACTGAAGGTTCATAACCAATGCAGAGAAGCTGTTGCTGACTGTTTGCAACCTTCATGTCACATTTGATCCTGAAATGAGCTTCCAACTACATATCCGCTGCATAACTAAGACCGCCTATTTCCACCTCCGTAACATCACCCATCTTTGCCCCTGCCTCAGATCATCCATTGCTGAAATCCTCATCCATTGTTACCTCTAGGCTTGACTATTCCAATGCACTCCTGGCTGGCCTCCCACATTCTACCCCACATAAACTTGTCATTTAAACTCGGTTGCCCGTGTCCTAACTCACACCAAATGCCGTTCACCCATCACCCCTGTGCTTGCTGACCTGTACTGGCTCCCAGTTAGGCAATGCCTCGATTTCAAAATTTTCAACCTTTTCAAACCCCTCCATGGCCTCGACCCTCCCTATCTCTAATCTCCTCCCGCTCCACCCCTCCCAGAGATATCTGCGCTCCTCTTATTCGGTCCTCTTGAGTCGCCCTGATTATAATCACTCAACCATTGGTGGCCGTGCCTTCTGTTGCCTAGGCCCCAAGTTCTGGAATTCCCTCGCTAAAACTCTGTCTCTCTACTTCTCTTTCCTCCTTGAAGACGCTTCTTAAAACCCAGCTCTGACCAAGCTTTTGGTCATCTGCTCTAATTTCTCCTTATGTGACTCGGCATCAAATGTTTGTCTTATAATACTCCTGTGACGTGCCGTGGGAGGGCTTTACTACATTAAAAGTTGTTATTGAAGCTAACAAGGTATTGGGTTGTATTAATAGAAGGATTCAGTAAAATCAAAGGACATCATTCTATCATTATACGGGTCCTTGGTTAGACCGCATCTAGAGTACTCTGTCCAGGTTTGGTCCTCTCACATGGTGGGTGATATAGTGCCCTCGGAAAAGTTCAGAGGAGAACTACAAGAATGATTCCTGGCTTAAAAGATCTTAGTTACTCATATAGGCTTAAAAATCTGGAATTATTTACTTTTGAGCAGCTAGACTTGATCTCCTGGATTGGTTTTGATTGGGTTGGAGAAGAATTTTCTGGAGTTTTGTTCCCTGGACCCTGAGTTTTTTTCCTCTCCCAGAAGATTACATGTCTGTGGGGGTGGAGAGGGATGTACAAAGTGTCTAGTCATGATACTCCAGCCATTGATAATGAATAAAGTGTAGTACCAAGCCATAAAAACTAGAAGGCACCAGACCTGATCCCCAGTTTAGGCCAAGTTAGCCATATTCATCTGGGCAGCAGCTGGGCTCTACAACTGGTGTCAGCACACTATTAATTCTATTAAATACATAAAGGGATAGCTTAGCCATTTAGAATGTTGGTGCCAAAATTGTTCCTGGCAATGTTAGAAGACAGCACCTTTAAAAATATGATTTTAACTGTATTTTAGTTTTAAAACAAAATAACTGAAGGATAAGAAGCTGATAAAACAGCTTTGTTCAACATAACAAATACAAAATTTACCCCAGTAATTAAAGACACATCTGGTTTCTACCTGGATTCTCCTCAGTCTGAGACACAGTATCGAGAACCTCTTGAGTTTCTTCAATAGCATTCTGCATTCTGGAATCACTCTCCTCTTTTGTGCTTTTCTTATCTTTCGATACCTGCTTCTTCTCTTTAGTTCGGTTCTCCTCAAATTTTGAATCATGGGAAACGGTGTCTTCTTTATTCTCCCTGTCCTCATCATCAGTTGCATCAGTGAAGGGAATCAGGAATTTGTCAAAAAGACCCTTCATCTCACGACTGTCTATAAAGCAAATGAGAAAGAGAAAGTGTTTACCTCGGAGTAATTACACAATATTAATAGGTGGGGTAGTGGCCGGGGTCTCCAGATCAGTTTTCAAACCAAAACTATAAAGTTCATAATGTTCATCTGAACCATTCGATTCTAGCCTTGTCATCACTCTTGAGGGAATCAAAGCAATTGTTACAAATCACTTGCATGTGTTTTTCTGAAAGCAACCAAGTGTTTGATACATGAAAATGTTCAAAATACAGGATTAATGTTGATCAACAATTTGCAGTGTTGACTGATTTTCTTAGTTTCTTTCAATAAGTCAGCATCTTTTTCCTGTGTCTGAAAGAAGTATTTATTTCATGTTGGCAATTTAGATATACTGTTCACCTCCCGTCGATGGGCAAAAATAATTGTCACAAACAGGTTAAATAGTTACATCTCTTACTGATATCTGTGGAAAACTGACGGCTCAATAGTGCAGTACAAAGTTTACATAACTATAGTCAGAAAAGCTGGAGCCTCATCAGTTACCTGGGAGCTGCTCAACGTCCACCAGCAAAGACACGATCATCTGTGTCAGCCAATGCCATTGCCAGTCACTTACTAAAAGTGGCAAGAACTACCCGCAACAAAGGCATCAAAAAGTACATGGCGCCACTTTCGTCAAAATGCCCTGTACCAGAACCCCCCTTCACAGCATTAGAACGCAACTCTGTGCTACATAATATGAAAACTACTACTGTAGCTGACTACGACAACATATACCCTGAATTTCTAAAGAACCTCGATCCACAAGCTTGTAATGGGCCATCACTTGTATCATACTTCAAGGCTGAATTCCAACAGTATGCCACCAAGCAAAGATCATCAGCTTACTTAAGGACCCAGTCAATAGCAAGTTACCACAAGATGTTGGAGTGACTGGTCCTCCGGCATACACCTCCAAGTTTGATGCTGATCTGAGCCCAGACCAAGTTGGTTTCTGCCTTGGCTGCAGTACATTTTGACCAAGTACCCGCTCCAAACACATTAATTGAAAATGGTTTTCAGAAAAACCATAACGTTGGTATTGTCTTCTATCCAATAGCAACGTATGACACTTTCTGAACAACAGGTCGTCTGGCAGAAATATGGAGAGTGCTGCCATATTGGGCCACCTACTTGGTTGAATTACTGCTACGCGGCTGACATTTTAGAATACACATGGCAGATCGCACCAGCTTGTGGAGATTTCAAATCAAAAGCCTCATTCAGGGAGCAGTTCTAGCACCATTCCATTTTAATTTGTACTTAAGTGACTTGTCCGAGACCAAATCGCAGAAATTCTAAGGACAGTCAGTGTCTTTGTTACTCAAGCTAGTGACTTCTCCACCCTGGAAATAACACACAATATGAAACTTCTGGTGGAGTACTGCCTGAAATGGCATCTTCAAACTAGTACCAGAAATAATGTGTCTTCTGGCTTTCACTTGTGGAATGCTAGCGCCGCTTGTAACCTCATTATCCTAAATAGCCAACTTCTTAAACATGCTCACCCTGTTTACCAGGGTGCATCCTCAACTAGTGACTAACCTACAAATGTTAACTCTGTTTCGGTCTCCACAGATGCTGCCTGACTTACTGAGTATTTCCAGCATTTCTTGTTTTTATTTTAGTTTTCCAGCACCCCCAGTATTTTGCTTTTTTGTTGGTCAGATGGATTAGCAAAAGAAACAGGGTTAACATTTCAGGTCAATGACCTTTTGCCAGAACTGGAAAAAGTTAGAGCTACAACAGGTTTTAAGCAAGTGCAGAGGCAGGGAAAGGTGGCAGAGGGGAAGAATAAACAAAAGGGAAGGTCTGTGATGGGGTGGAAGGCAGGAGAGATTAAATGACAAACAGTCTGATTGTACAAAGCAAGTATCACATTGCCAACTCGCTCTGATTTGTTCTATCTTCAAGACAGCAAATTTAACATATTACATAGAATCTACGGCACAGGAACAAGCCATTTGGCCCAACGCGTCTATGTTGCTACAAAAGCAAAATACTGTGGATGCTTCTGTTTTTATAGTCTATGTTGTTGTTTATTCTCCACACAAGTCCACTCCCACTCTAGTTACCTCTTCTCACCCTGCCCCCGAATCCCTCTAGTCCCTTGTTACTCATGTAATCATCAAGCCTCCCTTTAAATGCAAACAATGCTATCTGCTTCAACCACTCCACGTGGCAGTGAGTTCCACATTCTCATCACTTTCTGGAAATAAATTTTTCCTATTTGAACTGTTAGTGGCTACCTTATATTTATGCGTCCTTACTCTGAACTCAACCATAAGTAGAAACAGATTCACCGCATTCATCCTATCAAACCCTTCATATTTTTAAAACGACCTCTGTCAGGTCTCCTCATACTCTTCTCTTCTCTTTTTCAGAACAAAGAGTCCTAGTCTGCTCAATCTTTCCTGCTAGTATCCTCTCAATTATAGTTACATCCTTGTAAACCTTTCTTTACTAACTCACTGACATGAACAGCGGACAGCAGATGATCCTATAAATTACCAACGTGGCAGACTGCCAACCAGGCTTCAGCTAGCCATGTCATAGTTAGGCGCTACTCAACTGCTTTCAAACTGGATAGAAACGGTGCGCCTCAAATATTCTCCTATGGGGTCATCGTGACAATGACAAATGTCCTTGCAAACAAATGTAAACCATATCCCACAATGCTGAATCATGCCAACTAACTAAACTATCTGGTGGCCTATACGCATTGCAGGTTGTTGATGACAATGCTATAAGATGGTTGGAATTATCTGCCGAGTCTACATACACAAAATAACTACACTGAAAAGTACTAAGTGATCAGTTGCTACCGACCAAAAATAAATCTGTCTCTGTCCAATTGTCCCCGCCCTCTAATTCTATATCCCTCTTTCTATCCTCTACAGTTTGCACACATTTTCATTGTTATATTAAAGCAAAAGCAAAATACTGCAGATGCTGGAAATCTGAAATAAAAACAGAAAATACTGAAAACACTCAGCAGGTCAGGCAGCATCTATGGAGAGAGAAACCAGAGTTATCGCTACAGGTCAATGACCTTTCGTCAGAACTATTCACTGTTATATTTATCTAATTCCTCAGCATGTGGCCTTACTCGGTGGGGAGATTTGAGGTGGGCAGAGTAGAAGTTGTTCGGATCTACCACACCAAAACAGGCATTTAAAAAAAATATAAACATAGGAAGGAACGTTAAAAATAACGGATAACTAAAATTAAAGATAGAAAAATGGCTGTCTTATAGGGGGGATGTGATTGGTCCAAGTAACCACATGCCATCAGAAACACTGGAGGCTCAATATTGCAGGCACACAAGACAAAACTTAGAGAGGTGTTATTCCAAATTAACAGGAATAAACCTACATTAAAGAGAATATTTTTCACATCTTTTATGCAAGTACCACAATACTGGAAAACATTATTAGTAACACCCTTTGAATTAAAAGAAACAGCCAGAAATGTTAGTCACATTACTGATACATTTATTAAATTTTAAACTTGCCAAGAGGCATATATTATTTTCTAACTTTGGTGCGCTGAAAATCAAAGCAACACCCCAGCTGCCAAAATTACTAATTTTTCCTAGTATTTCAGATTCTGTAATGCTGCACATTTCCTTGCTCAATTATTGAGGGGGAAATTGCGGTTGGAGGCTTCCTTTGGATGAACACCTCCGACCCGAAATTTTTTAACGAAAATACCTGGTGGTCACGGAGGCGTCTTCGATTCCGGTCGGAGGCCTTCATTCAATGCGCGGCGTACGGGGAGATGACTTCCCCATATGTACAGAAATGCTGGAGTCACGTGGGCCCGGACCACAAATCACTAGGCAATATTCTCATTGATAAAAATGGGATCTCCGTTTGTGCGAGTTCCCATTACTATTAATGAGAAAACCCTCCTAAAACAAAAAACAGAGCATAATAAAAAAAACTCACATTTAAAATTAATTGAAATTAAATGTAATTGAATGTGTTAGAGAAAAAAAATATTTTTGGAATTTAAAAAAAAAGTGTTTTAACAGGATTAAAATAAACTTACCTTAATGGACAGGGTTTTTAAACATAAAAATAAATTAAATTTTTACATGTTTTAAAACTCTTACACTGTCAAAAGTAAGCTATAGGCCTGCTTTTAACAGGCGTAAATGTTTGAAGGACATTCGCTGGGCAGGAGTTGGGCAAATAGCTCCCAGCGCGAATGTCCTTTTCCCAGGGATGCGGTGGATAAGAACATAAGAAATAGGAGCAGGTGTAGGCCATAGGGCCCCTTGAGCCTGCTCCACCATTTAATACGATCATGGTTGATTAGATCATGGACTCGGGTCCCCTTCCCTGCCCGCTCCCCATAACCCCTTATCGGTTAAGAAACTGTCTAACTATCTTAAATTTATTCAATGACTCAGCTTCCACGGATTTACAACCCTCAGAAAAAATTCCTCCTCATCTCAGTTTTAAATGGACAGCCCCTTATTCTAAGATTATTCCCTAGTTCTAGTCTCCCCTATCAGTGGAAACATCCTCTCTGTATCCACCTGGTCAAGCCCTCTCATAATCTTATACGTTTCGATATGATCACCTCTCATTCTTCTGAATTCCAATGAGTAGAGGCCCAACCTATTCAACCTTTCCTCATTAGTCAATCCCCTCATCTCCGGAATCAACCAAGTGAACCTTCTCTGAACTGCCTCCAAAGCAAGTATATCCTTTCGTAAATATGGAAACCAAAACTGTATGCAGTATTCCAGGTGTAGCCTCACCAATACCCTGTATAGCTGTAGCAAGACTTCCCTGCTTTTATACTCCATCCCGTTTGCAATAAAGGCCAAGATTACACTGGCCTTCCTGATCACTTGCTGTACGTGCATACCAACCTTTTGTGTTTCATGCACCAGGACCCCCAGGTCCCGCTGTACTGCAGGACTTTGCAATCTTTCTCCATTTAAATAATAACTTGCTCTTTGATTTTTTTTCTGCCAAAGTGCATGACCTCACACTTTCCAACATTATACTCCATCTGCCAATTTTTTGCCCACACACTTAGGCTGTCTATGTCCTTTTGCAGGTTTTTTGTGTCCTCCTCACACATTGCTTTTCCTTCCATCTTTGTATCGTCAGCAAACTTGGCTACATTACACTCGGTCCCTTCTTTCAAGTCATTAATATAGATTTTAAATAGTTGGGATCCCAGCACTGATCACTGCGGCACCCCACTAGTTACTGATTGCCAACCAGAGAATGAACCATTTATCCCGACTCTTTGTTTTCTGTTAGCCAATCCTTTGTCCATGCTAATATATTACCCCCAACCCCGTGAACTTTTATCTTGTACAGTAACCTTTTATGTGGCACCTTGTCAAATGCCTTCTGGAAGTCCAAATACACCACATCCATTGGTTTCCCTTTATCCACCCTGTTCATTACATCCTCAAAGAATTCCAGCAAATTTGTCAAACATGGCTTTCCCTTCATAAATCCATGCTGATTCTGCCTGACTGAATTTTGCTTTTCCAAATGTCCAGCTACAGCTTCTTTAATAATAGACTCCAACATTTTCCCAACCACAAATGTTAGGCTAATTGGTCTATAATTTCCTGCTTTTTGTCTGCCTTTTTTAAAATAGTGGCGTTACATTTGCAGTTTTCCAATCTGCTGGGACCTCCCCAGAATCCAGGGAATTTTGGTAAATTACAACCAGTGCATTCACAATCCCTGCTGCTACTTCTCTTAAGACCTTAGGATGCAAGGCATCACGTCCAGGGGATTTATCTGCCTTTAGTCCTATTATCTTACTGAGTATCACCTCCTTAGTGATTGTGATTGTGTTAAGTTCCTCCCCCCCTATAGCCCCTTGACTATCCACTGTTGGATATTTGTTCAGAGTTTCTGCCATCTCCATGTTCCCCATCACAAATTCCCCGGTCTCGTCCTCTAAGGGACCAACATTTACATTAGCCACTCTTTTCCTTTTTATATACCTGTAGAGACTCTTGCTATCTCTTTTTATATTTCACGCTAGTTTACTTTCATAGTCTATCTTCCCTTTCTTAATCATTTTTTTAGTTATTCTTTGCTGGCTTTTAAAAGCTTCCCAGTCTTCTGTCCTCCCTTTAGTTTTGGCCACTTTGTATACCCTTGTTTTTAAATTGGATACCATCCTTTATTTATTTTTTTAGTTAGCCACAGTTTTCTTTTACAGCCTTTCCTCCTCACTGGAATATATTTTTCTTGAGTTATGAAATAGCTCCTTAAATGTACACCACAGTTCATCAACCGTCCTACACTTTAATCTATTTTCCCAGTCCACTTTAGCCAACTTTAGCCTCATACTTTTGTAATTTCCTTTATTTAAGCTTAGTACACTGGTTTGAGATCCAACTTTCTTGCCCTCCATCTGAATTTGAAATTCAACCATGCTATGGTCACTCAGTCCAAGGGGATCCTTTACTAGGAGATTGTTTATTAATCCTGTCTCATTACACAGGGCCAGATCTAAGATAGCCTGCCCCCTGTTGGTTCCGTTACAAACTGCTCAAGGAACAGTTTATGCACTCTATGAATTCTTCCTCAAGGCTATCCTGACCAATTTGATTTGTCCAATCAATATGGTGGTTAAAATCACCCATGATTATTGCTGTTCCCTTTTTACAAGCCCCCACTATTTCTTGGTTTATACTCCGACCAACAGAGTTGCTACTGTTCGGGGGCCTATAGACTACGCCCACTAGTGACCTTTTTCCCCTTATTTTTCCTTATCTTCACCCAAGCTGTTTCAACATCCTGATCATTTGAGCCAATATCGTTTCTCACTATTGCAGTGATTCCATCTTGACAGATCGGAAAAGCCGGTTTTCGGCGCATACGCATCTCGCCCCGAAAATCAACTTTTGCGAGGCCTCGCCGGGTCTGTGCGCACTTCGTATGGACCCGGCAAGGCCAGAATTTTAGGCCCATAAACTTTGAAATGTGTTTCCTCAGGTTGAAATTCAAGGTTTAATAAATAAAAAAATTTAAAGTCAAACAATTCTAATTGCCAAGCAGTGAACAAAATGCACTGAAAGTAATGAAATACTATTCCAAGTTTTGTTTTAAATTTGTTTTCCCTAGATGTTCTAAGGGATAAATTATGAATGAATACACTTACAAATTGTAGTGCTAGTTTTTTTAAATTATGAAATAATTCAGTTTTGTAAAAATTGTATCCTTAGCCATTTTAGAAATAATTGCCTGTTGAAACTCAGTGGTAAATGTTTATCAGGCAGGATTCTGTTACTGCATAATAATGCCACTGCACTAAGCAGTAATCTTGTATACAAACTAACTGCCAAAAGCAGACAGATCCAACCCAGAAGCGCAGCCTTCAGCCGCCTGCGGAAAAGTGTTTGAAGACCAGGCCCTCAAATCTACCACCAAACTCATGGTCTACAGGGCTGTAGTAATACCCGCCCTCCTGTATTGGTCTGAGGCATGGACGATGTACAGAAGTCACCTCAAGTCGCTGGAGATATATCACCAACGATGTCTCCAAAAGATCCTGCAAAACTCCTGGGAGGACAGGCGCACCAACACCAGTGTCCTCGACCAGGCTAACATCCCCTGTATTGAAGCACTGACCACACTCGATCAGCTTCGCTGGGCAGGCCACATAGTACGCATGCCAGAAACGAGATTCCTAAGCAAATGCTTTATGAAGAGCTCCTGCATGGTAAACGAGCCAAAGGAGGACAGTGGAAACGTTATAAGGACACCCTCAAAGCCTCCCTGGTAAAGTGCAACATCACCACTGACACCTGGGAGACCCTCGCCGCAGACCGCCCGAGGTGGAGAAAGTCCATGCGGGAGGGCGTTGAGCTCTTTGGGTCTCAACGCAAGGAGCATGAAGAGGCCAGGCGCAGGCAGCGGAAGGAGCACGCGGCAAACCAGCCCCACCGACCCCTTCCCCCGACGAATGTACGTCCCACCTGTAACAAGGTCTGTGGCTCTCATAATCGGACTTTTCAGCCATCAAAGAACTCACTTTGGGAGTGGAAGCAAGTCTTCCTCGATTCCGAGGGACTGCCTATGATGATGATGATGATGATGATTCAGACCCGAGAAAATAAGTGAGCAAAAGAATAGTAAATCAAATTTCCCCCAAAATTCATAACATGAAAGTTTTCAAAATGCTAGCTATACCACAAGTCACATTCACCTTCACCCCAACAGAACAAAAATGTAGCGACTGGGTCATTAAACCAACCAAATTGAGGATCACAGAAGGAATCCAATCCCATTGTGACACTAAGTGCAGTTAATGATCAAATAGTCCCTCACTGTAAAGTCTCCTCAGGTCATCTACAGTTGTTAAAAATGACAATATTGTAGTCATTAAAAAGGTGGAAAAAGTACTGCATTATTCTTCCCTTCAATTTTATTGATTCTTTAATACTAGATGTGTTTACTCACCAAACTGTCTTACTACTACAATTTCTTCTTACATTTCAAATGCCTTCTCCCCCTAACTTCACTATGTTTTTGATGGCCCAGAATTATCTTGGAAACATAGAAACATAAAAAATAGGTGCAGGAGTCGGCCATTCGGTCCTTCGAGCCTGCACCACCATTCAATAAGATCATGGCTAATCATTCCCTCAGTACCCCTTTCCTGCTTTCTCTCCATACCGCTTGATCCCTTTAGCCGTAAGGGCCATAGCTAACTCCCTCTTGAATATATCCAATGAACTAGCATCAACAACTCTCTGCAGTAGGGAATTCCACAGGTTAACAACGCTGAGTGAAGAAGTTTTCCCTCATCTCAGTCCTAAATAGCTTACCCCTTATCCTTCGACAATGTCCCCTGGTTCTGGACTTCCCCAACATCGGGAACATTCTTCCTGCATTTAACCTGTCCAGTCCCATCAGAATTTTATATGTTTCTAGGAGATCCCGTCTCATCCTTCTAAACTCCAGTGAATACAGGCCCAGTCAATCCAGTCTCTCCTCATATATCAGTCAGTCCTGCCATCCCAGGAATCAGTCTGGTGAACCTTCGCTGCACTCCCTCAATAGCAAGAACGTCAGTCCTTCCTCAGATTAGGAGACCAAAACTGAACACAATATTCCAGGTGAGGCCTCACTAAGGCCCTGTACAACTGCAGTAAGACCTCCCTGCTCTTATACTCAAATCCCCTAGCTATGAAGGCCAACGTACCATTTGTCTTCATCAGCGCCTGCTGTACCTGCATGAAAACTTTCAATGACTGATGTACCATGACATCCAGGTCTCACTGCACCTCCCCTTTTCCTAATCTGCCATCATTCAGATAATATTCTGCCTTCGTGTTTTTGCCACCAAAGTGGATAACCTCAAATTTATCCACATTATACTGCATCTGCCACGCGTTTGCCCACTCACCTAACCTGTCCAAGTCACCCTGCAGCCTTTTAGCGTCCTCCTCATAGCTCACACCGCCACCCAGCTTAGTGTCATCTGCAAACTTGGAGATATTACACTCAATTCCCTCATTCAAATCATTAATGTATATTTTAGGTAGCTGGGGTCCCAGCACTGAGCCCTGCGGCACTCCACTAGTCATTGCCTGCCATTCTGAAAAGGACCCGTTTATCTCGACTGCTTCCTGTCTGCCAACCAGTTCTCTATCCACATCAGTACACTACCCCCAATACCATGTGCTTTAATTTTGCACACCAATCTCTTATGTGGGACCTTGTCAAAAGCCTTTTGAAAGTCCAAATACATCATATCCACTGGTTCTCCCTTGTCCACTCTACTAGTTACATCCTCAAAAAATTCTAGAAAATTTGTCAAGCAGGATTTCCCTTTCATAAATCCATACTGACTTGGACCGATCCAGTCACTGTTTTCCAAATGCACTGCTATTTCATCTTTAATAATTGATTCCAAAATTTTCCCCACTACTGATGCCAGGCTAACCAGTCTATAATTAACCGTTTTCTCTCTCCCTTCTTTCTTAAAAAGTGGTGCTACATTAGCTACCCTCCAGTCCATAGGAACTGATCCAGAGTCGATAGACTGTTGGAAAATGATCACCAATGCATCCAGTATTTCTAGGGCTACTTCCTTAAGTACTCTGGGATGCAGACCATCAGGCCCCGGGGATTTATCGGCCTTCAATCCCATCAATTTCCCTAACACAATTTCCCACCTCATCATTGTATCAAGCAACTACCAGGATAGTAGATGGCTAACTCGACAGAACCTAGAACAGGGAGTAGGCCATTCAGCCCCTCAAGCCTGTTCTTCCATTCAAATAGATCAGGGCTCATCTGTATCTCAACTCCATTTACCCACCTTGATTCGATATCCCTTAATACCCTTACCTAACATAAATCCATCAATCTCAGTTTTTAAAATTTTAACTGACCTAGCTTCAACAGCTTTTTGGAGAGAGTTCCAGATTTCTGTGGCCCTTTATGTGAAGAAGGGTTTCCTGACATCACCCCTGAATGGCCGAGCTCTAATTTTAAGGTTATGCCCCCTTATTCTGGACTGCCCCCACCAGTTGAAATAGTTCCCCTCTAATTACCATATCAAATCCCTTAAATCATTTGAAATACTTCATTTACATCACCATTGATCTTCTATATTCAAGGGAATACAAGCATAATCTATACTCCCCATAATTTAACACTTTTAGCCCCAGTATCATTCTGGTGAATCTGCACAGCTTCCCCTCAAAGACCAGTATATCCTTCCTGAGTTGCGGTGCCCTGAACTAAACAAAGTACTCCAGATACAGTCTAACCAAAGCTTTGTACAACTAGACCTTGGTCTTTCTTCGTCTAGCAATTTCAATGTTCCTAGAATGCAAAGTCCAGACCTACATCGCTGAGCAGCAATAGAACAAATGTCATAGTTCTGATATTCAGTGCAATATACAAACATTCCCTGTGGAACATTAGTTTAATGTTAACCTTAACAAAGATGTGGCCATGGACAAAAGGCCAGCATCAGTGACACAGTAGTTAAAAGTGGCAAATTGCAAAAAGTATTGCAACTTTTAAAAACTTGTCCTGCAAACACTAAGGGCTAGAAATTGTGCAGCACCCCATTTGGGGTAATATTTTTACACTCCCGCAAAAGTTATCTCGCCAGGCATTACTCAATTCTAGTAGATGTAAACTTCAGGTTTAGCAATCCGGAGGGGAAATGGAGCGCTAAATCAAGTGCTACCACTTCCCTTTGAGCACTAAACAAGGCAAGAGGGGCGGTAGGGGCAGAGCGCAGACCCGACTGCAATATTAGTCGAAGGCCTGAGTGGGGAAACAGTGATGCCTTCCCAGTCAGACCAGACCTGCCGGGAGTCGGATTATGGGCAATAAATAGACCCAACAGGCAAGTCTGAAAAATTTTATTTTGTGTTTCCTTGTGGACCACGATGGGCAGGAGTGCTCCTCTCGGCCTCACAAGGATGCCTTGGGACTGCTTTTCCCCCGGCTTCCCCACCCCACTCCATATTCTCCCCCTCTATCGGGGACAGAAAGCCCTCCCACCCCCATAAGGCAGCTATAAGCCCCACTCCCCCAACCACAGCTAAAAGCCCTCCCTGCCTTTAAGTCACTGCCGGGACTATTCCCAAGGTCCACGGCTGTGGCCTCCTGCCACTAAACTCATTCCTGCCAGTTGGCCAGGTAGTGGATTCGAGCAAGACTCCAGGAGAATTTATGTAATTTTTCTCCAATTTCTGGTCATCCAGAACTGGATGTCGGACAAGCAGTCTGACAATTTAGAGACCAAGGAGGGGGTCGAGAGAAGTGGTATTGAAGTAGAGCTGGGTGTCATCAACGTACATGTGGTAACTGACGCTGTGTTTTCGGGTAATGTCGCCAAGGGGCGACATGCAGATGAGAAATAGGAGGCGGCCAAGGATAGATCCTTTGGGAACATCAGAGGCAACGATGCAGGGGCGGGAAGAGAAGCCGTTGCAGATGATTCTCTGGCTACGATTAGATAGATAAGAATGGAACTAGGCGAGTGCAGTCCCACCCAGCTGGACGATGGTGGAGGGGTGTTGGAGAAGGATAAAGTGGCCAACCGTGTCAAAGGCTGCAGGCAAGTCAAGAAGGACGAAGAGGGATAGTTTGCCTTTGTCACAGTTACAAAGGATGTCATTTGTGACTTTGATGAGAGCCATTTCAGTACTGTGGCAGGCGCGGAAACCAAATTGGAAGAATTCAAACATGGAATTGCGGGAAAGATGGGCACGAATTTGGGAGGCGACAACACGTTCAAGGACTTGAGAGGAAAGGTAGGTTGGAGATGGGGCAGTAGTTTGCAAGGACAGAGGGATCAAGGGTTGGTTTTTTGAGAGGAGAGGACATCAGATTTGATTGGGGGGGGAAAAACAGTACCTGAGGAGAGAGAACCGTTAACAATGTCAGCTAACATGGGAGCTAGAAAAGGAAGTTGGGTGGTCAGTATTTTGGTGGGAATAGGGTCAAGGGAGCAGGAAGTGGATCTCATGGATAGGATGAGCTCAGAAAGGTCATTAGGGGAGATCGGAGAGAAACTGGAGAAAGATGTGGGGTCAGGGCTAGGGCAGGGGGGATCCTTAGAGGAAGTTTGGCCTGGTGGGCTAGGGAGAGGAAGGGAAGAGGCAGAAGCGGCCAAACGGATGGTGTCAATCTTAGAGACAAAGAAGTCCATGAGCTCCTTACACTTATTGTTGGAGGTGAGGGTGGAGATTGGGGAAAGGGGTTTAAAAAGACGGTTAGCAGTGGAGAATAGAAGCCGGGGTTTATGTCAGTAAGTGTGAGGTGATGCATTTTGTTTTTAAAAAAATCTGTAATTATACTCCGAATGGAAGTAGGCTTGGTGCTGTGGAAGGGCAGAGGGATTTGGGGTTAGATTCTCAGAACATTAAATATTGATAAGACTGCTTTAAAAAAAAAGGTTTATAGAAATCTAAAATTTATCTCGAGTATAGAATGGAAAAGCCAAGGAAGAATGATGAGCCCATTGGGATCTTTTTGTTTTTTGTGTGCAACCAAGAAGCTATGCTTTGCACCCACCTATCTCTCTATTTTCTTCTATGTCAGTTTTAACATTCTATTTAACCAATCTGAAAAAGGCAACAATTTTTACTGCATTTTCATGTAACCTACCATTAAATTCTACTTTCATCGACAACCATTTCCAATAAATGTTTGGTAAGTAAAATATTTACATATGAATCCACTTTATTTCACAAACATTTGACAGAAAATGGAAAGACTCATCAGAAAGTATAGCGAAATTACATTCTGTAATACACAACCTCAGTGCATGTGGAAACTGTAGTGTCTCTGCACCTTGTTACAAACTCACACGAGGCATGTATATATCAGACACGGTCACTCTGTGACTTTCCTTTATTCCTAGGACCAAGGAGTGCTGACCCTGGGTGGGACCTCCCCTTTTATACCTGGAAACCCAGGTGAGGAGTGTCTCCCGCAAGTTCACCCCCTGTGGTCTGGATGTGCATTTCAAGGGTACAGGTACAGTGTGCATGAGTTACAGTTACATAACTATTGTCATTGCAAGATGGTGAAATACATGACATCACCTCCCCCCTTAAGTCTTTTAGTTTCAGAGGTTAAGTCTATCGGGTGGTCGGCGCTCTCTCATGGAGTGCCGCAGTTGTGGCTCTGGTGGCTGAGCCTCAGCACACGTCCGTCACTTGAGGTGATTCCGGCCTGTCCGGGCTGGCCGCCGGGGCTGTGCATGCGGAGGACTGTCTTTGTTGCTCGTACGCTGGCAGTGGTGTGGGTGCTATCTCATCATGCTCTTCTTCCGGTTCCTCCGTGTCTATGCTGAACCTTGTCTTTGTTTGGTCCAAGTGTTTGTGGCATATCTGCCCATTGTTTAGTCTGACCACCATGACCCTGTTTCCTTCTTTGCCAATTACAGTGCCCTCAAGCCATTTGGATCCCAAAGCATGGTTAAGAACAAATACCGGGTCATCTATTTCTATACACCTCCCCCTTGAGCCTCGATCATGGAGCTCGGTTTGGGACTGGCGCTTGCCCTCAACAATGTCTGCCAGGTCTGGGTGAATGAGGGACAGCCGCGTCTTGAGCGTGCGTTTCATGAGGAGTTCCACTGGCAGGACTCCCGTGAGCGAGTGCGGCCGGGACCTGTAGGCCAGCAGGAGGCGCGATAGGCGGTACTGAAGGGACCGTCCTTGGATGCGTAGCATGCCCTGCTTTATGACTTGGACCGCCCGTTCCGCCTGGCCATTGGAAGCCGGCTTCACCGGGGCTGTCCAGACGTGCTTGATACCATTGCCCGACATAAACTCCTGGAATTCATGGCTGGTGAAACACGGACCATTGTCGCTGACCAGGATGTCCGGCAAGCCGTGGGTCATGAAAACCGTACGCAGACTCTCCAGTGATGGATGTCGTGCACGAGTTCAATATGATGCACTCGATCCACTTCGAGTATGCATCGACAATGATCAGGAACATTTCTCCCATGAACGGGCCCACATAGTCGACATGAATGCGTGACCATGGCCTGGTGGGCCAGGGCCACAGGCTGAGTGGAGCCTCCCTGGGGGCATTACCCACCTGGGCACACGTCGTGCACCTGCGAACCCAGTGTTCCAGGTCTGAGTCAATCCCCGGCCACCATACATGTGACCGGGCAATGGCCTTCATTAACACGATGCCAGGGTGCTCGCTGTGGAGTTCCCTGATGAACGCTTCCCTTTCTTTCTGGGGCATGACTACCCGGCTGCCCCATAACATGCAGTCGGCTTGGATGGAGAGTTCATCCATCCGTCTCTGAAACGGCCTGACTTCCTCGGGGCACGCCCTGTGTGCAGGCGCCCAATTCCCAGTCAGGACACATTTCTTTATCATGGATAGGAGGGGGTCCCTGTTGGTCCAGAGTTTGATCTGTCGGGCTGTGATGGGGGAGCCCGCAGTATCAAAAGCCTCAACGGCCATGACCATCTCGGCGCTCTGCTCCGACGCCCCCTCGGTGGTGGCCAGTGGGAGCCCGCTGAGCGCGTCAGCGCAATTTTCGGTGTCTGGCCGGTGCCGTATGGTGTAGTCATTCGCAGCCAGCGTGAGGGGCCCATCACTGTATGCGAGCTGACGCGTTAGCGTTGACAGTCTTGCTGTCGGAGAACAGGGATGTTAACAGCTTGTGGTCAGTCTCTAGCTCGAACTGTCTACCGAAAAGGTACTGGTGCATCTTTTTCACACCGTACACACACGCGAGTGCCTCCTTCTCGACCATGCCGTATCCACGCTCTGCCTGGGAGAGCGACCTGGAGGCGTAAGCCACCAGTTGGAGTCGGCCGTCATCGTTACCCTGCTGCAACATACACCCAACCTCGTAGGATGACGCATCGCATTTTAAAACCAGTTTTTTTTAAAAACAGGGGTCATACAAAGTCAACAGTTTGTCGGAACACAGCAGGTTCCTCGCCTTATTGAAAGCCCGTTCTTGACAATCCCCCCCAAAACCTTTCACACCCTTTAGGGAGGAGCATGTGTAACAGCTCCAACAGTGTGCTTAAGTTCGGCAGAAAGTTCCCAAAATAGTTCAAAAGTCCCAGGAATGATCGCAACTCCGACGTGTTGCTGGGCCTGGGCGCCCGGCGAATGGCCTCAGTTTTTGATTCAGTGGGCCGGACCCAGTCTGCGGCAACCCTCCTGCCCAGGAACTCTACCTCTGGGACCAAAAACACGCACTTGGCCTTTTTCAGCCGCAAGCCTACCTGATCCAGTCGGCGTAGCACCTCCTCCAGGTTGCGGAGGTATTCCTCGGTGTCTCGACCCCTTATAAGGATGTCGTCTTGGAATACAACCGTTCCAGGGATGGACTTGAGCAAGCTTTCCATGTTTCGCTGAAAGATAGCCGCTGCCGAACGAATGCCAAACGGGCACCTGTTGTAGACAAATAATCCTTTGTGCGTCGTGATGGTGGTCAGAAGCTTGGAATCTTCAGCCAGTTCCCGAGTCATGTAGGCCGAAGTGAGGTCCAGCTTCGTGAACAGCTTTCCACCTGCCAGTGAGGCAAAGAGGTCCTCCGCTCTCGGGAGCAGGTATTGGTCTTGCAGCGACACTCGGTTGATGGTGGCTTTGTAGTTGCCACAAATCCTAACCGAGCCATCTGCTTTGAGGACGGGAACAATGGGACTTGCCCAGTCGCTGAATTCAACGGGCGAAATTAACGGGCGAATTCTCTGAGCAGCCTGTCCAGTTCACTTTCAATTTTCTCACGCATCACATACGGCCCACTCTGGCTTTGTGGTGCACTGGTCTGGCGTCTGGAGTGATGTGTATCACTACTTTAATGCCCTTGAACGTTCCGACACCGGGTTGAAAGAGTTTTTGCAATACCTGCGATCATGAACTTCGCTCCACGGATGAAATGGCATGCACATCATCCCATTTCCAATTCATCTCAGCTAGCCAACTCCTCCCCAAAAGCGCGGGGCCATTTCCCGGAACAATCCAGAGTGGCAGCCGGTTCTGTAATCCATTATGCGTTACCACCAAGTTTTCACTGCCCACCACTGGGATGATCTCTTTGGTGTACGTACGTAGCTGCGTCTCAATGCGTTCCAGTTTGGGCCTGCTAGCTCTGTATGGCCATAGTCTATCAAATTGTTGGGCGCTCATAAGTGACTGGCTAGCTCCCGTATCCAGCTCCATGTGCACCGGGATGCCATTCAGTAAGACTTATCATCATGGGTGGCGTTTTAGTGTATGAGCTGTGGACT
Organism: Pristiophorus japonicus; assembly: GCF_044704955.1. Lineage (NCBI taxonomy): Eukaryota > Metazoa > Chordata > Chondrichthyes > Pristiophoridae > Pristiophorus > Pristiophorus japonicus. The sequence continues at coordinate 153,246,514 of NC_091986.1, read as the reverse complement.
TCAGCCACATGAACCCGCTGAACTTCAGCATCTATGGTTGTTCCCCAGGCCTCATCCTGCATTGCAGACCCCTCGTCTGGTTCCTCTGTCTCACAGACTAGCCTCACTACTGCCTTTTTGCACATCCTGGCTAAGTGTCCACTGACATTACAAATCCTACAGATATAAAGCTGGAACCTGCAGCTTCTGGCAGTGTGTCTACCCCCACACCGCCAGCATGAGCTGAGATTTGTGTTAACAAAAGGACTATTCCCAGGCATTCCTCTCTGATGGCCCGTTTGGCTGTTTCTAAGCACTCTAATGGAGGGTGTTAATGGTCCCATCACGGGATGCATTGTTCCACGTGATGGCGTAAATTGCCGATCCCCTTTCGATTGTCCGTGTTGCGGGCCCATCCTGGAGCTTGTTGCTGCCTGGGCGGTGTCGAATTGCCCTTGTCTGCCTGCGGGGTTCTGTATCACTTTTACAACATTAACTCCCTGGTTCATCGCAACGTTAAAACCAGGGCTGCGTGCGTAAATTAGCTTGGTCTCCTCTTCCACCGCCATAAAGGTCTGAGCTATCAACGCTGCCCCTTCTAAAGTCAAATTCTTAGTCTTTATGAGCTTCCTGAAAATGCCGTCATGATTAATGCCCTCGATGAAAATGTCCCTTAACATCTCCCCCCTACAGGCATCGGAGAACTTAGAGACTGGCCAGATGCCGCAGTTCCGCCACAAATTCCGAGACGTTTTGACCCTCCTGACGCTGGTGAGAGTAGAACCGGTGCCGGGCCATGTGTACGCTACTTGCCGGCTTGAGATGCTCACTGATCAGCTGGCTGAGCTCTTCGAAGGACTTGTCCGCTGTCTTTTGGGGTGCGAGCAGGTCTTTCATCAGCGCACACGTCTGTGGGCCACAGCTGGTCAGTAGATGTGCCCTCCGCTTGTCAGCCGTTGTCTCTTCCAGCCAGTCCTTTGTGACAAAGCTCTGCTGGAGTCTTTCCACAAAGTCGTCCCAGTCCTCACCCACACAGTAGCGTTCCTCTGTGCCACCGGTGGCCATCCTCGTGGTTCGGTGATTCCCGTTTCTCGTCGCCAGATGTAGTGTGTCTCTGCACCTTGTTACAAACTCACACGAGGCATGTATAGATCAGACACGGTCACTCTGTGACCTTCACTTTATTCCTAGGACCAAGGAGTGCTGACCCTGGGTGGGACCTCCCCTTTTATACCTGAAAACCCAGGTGAGGAGTGTCTCCCGCAAGCTCACCCAGTGGTCAGGGTGTGCATTTCAAGGGTACAGGTACAGTGTGCATGAGTTACAGTTACATAACTATTGTCATTGCAAAATGGTGAAATACATCACAGAAACCATCGACAAAAGGTACATCCTTTACAAGTACTTACTGCGGTCCACACTTTGTTCCTTTCGCCCTTTGTCTACATCCAACCTCTTATCAGACATTTCTTTAGGTGCTTCACCTTTCTTTCCCAACTTCTCTCGGGAACAGGACTGGAAAAATAAAATTAATTGGCTCTAAATGTTATTAATGTTTAGTCTGAAAATGCATCAAGCTTAAACTAAAAACAAAGCTAAAATTGTTCCACACATTGAATGAGACACTGAAGTCACTTCTAGACTTTAGAAAACTTGAAATTTGCCACAATATTCATAAAAGAGCTGATAAATTCATTTACATTCTTAAACATGATTCAAGAAAGTTCATTCTATACTCATTCTATAGTCAGCTGTTCAAAATTTCCAAAAATCAGAGGGCACCTCAGGCAGAAATGTAACCAATGGGGTAATTTTACGATACTAAATGGTATATTTACAAGTTGAACACTTTTACTGCAAATCAAATTTTAGATTCCCATCTCCATTTTCTGTACAATCTTCACTCTGCAATGTACTTAGTGGTGGTTTCATCTTGCTTTAGTCTGCTAAAGACAAATTTAGACTAAAGTCATGAGATGGCAGCCAGGCATCAAAATTGGAAGACGTCAACAAAATATTTGCACTGAATATTAATTCCCTTGTATAATAATGGCTGCTACGGATTTGTCTAGAAAATGATTTTTATTAATTTCAACTTGCGTTTAAAAACCTTTATACAAACAGAAGTAGAACATTCAGACTCTCGAGCCAATTCCACTAATGCTCGTGCTTTCAGGGTGGTAGATTGAAACCCAACACACTGCCTCACAGTGCAGAATGCAGATGAGCGCCCACAATCTTTCACATTCAGAGTTTCCGTCTCAGCCTTACTTTTGTGGAAAGATATCAATCCAAAACCAGATGCTTCTCCAAAGAGAAGAAAGGATAATTGGGGGCGTAGTTAGCTTTACCACTTCAGTCTGACCATCAATAAATAAATATTTACAGGTGTAAACTAATGTCCATTTAATAAACTAAGCAACTCTTTTAGTTAAGTAAACTTTTGGAAAGCTACTGGATAGCAGTGACATTGCAATACCATGACAGGACATTCCTAAAGTTTGTGGAGAGTTGAAGTAAGGGAAATAGGTAGGAGGACATTGAAGAAATGGATCCTTTGGGTGATGAAGGCATGCATTATAAATTCTGGAGATTGAGGTAAAGGCAAAGATAGATGGCATTTCAGAGATGTGGGAAAGGCAGCACACCTCAGGGTTGATTAGGTGGATGGATTCGAGTCAGTGAAGAAGCTGAGAAAGACTGGTTAATTTTACCAGCCAGGTAGAAGGAAATGTGGTATCAGCCAAACCTTAATGTTAGACAGACAGTAGCCATGGAGTTAATGGTGGATGTGGAGATACAGATATGGATTATGTTGGCTAGGGCTATCATATCGTGAAAATGCTATGAATCCATTATTAAGGAAGTGGTAACAGGACACTTAGAAAATCATAATATGATTAGGCAGAGTCAACATGGTTTTATGAAAGTAAAATCGTGTTTGATATATTTATTGAGTTTTTTGAGAATGTAACTAGCAGGGTAGATAAAGGGGAACCAGTGGATGTAGTATATTTGGAATGTAAGGAATTTGATAAGGTGCCACATAAAAGGTTGCTACGCAAGATAAGGGCTCATGGGGATGGGGGTAATGTATTAGCATGGATAGAGGATTGGTTAACGGACAGAAAAAAAAGGAGTAGGGATAAACGGGTCATTTTCAGGATGGCAGACTGTAACTAGTGGGGAGCCGCAAGGATCAGTGCTCGAGCCCCAGCTAGTTACAATCTATATTAATGACTTAGATGAAAGGACAGAGTGTAATATATCCAAGTTTGCTGAGCTAGGTAGGAAAGTAAGCGGTGAGGAGGTCACAAAGAGCCTGCAAAGGGATATAGACAGGTTAAGTGAGTGGGTTATAAGGTGGCAGATGTGAATATAATGTGGGAAAGTGTGAGCAATCAATTAGGACGGCAAATGTCATGTTGGCCTTTATTGCAAGGGGGTTGGAGTACAAGAGTAAGGTCTTGGTACAATTGTAGAGAACTTTGGTGAGACCACAACTGGAGTGCTGAGCACAGTTTTGGTCTCCTTATCTGAGGAAGGATATATTTGCCTTAGAGTAGGTGCAACGAAGGTTTACAACATTAATTCGTGGGATAAGAGGGTTGTCCTATGAGGAGAGATTGAGTAGATTGGGCCAATAATCTCTGGAAGAATGAGGGGTGGTCTCATTGAAACATAAGATTCTGAGGGTGATTGACAGAACAGATGCTGAGATATCTGCCTGAAGAGTCGAGAACTAGGGGGCATAGTCTCAGATACGGGATCGGCCTTTTAAGACTGAGATGAGGAGGAATTTATTCACTCAAGAGGGTTGTGAATCTTGAAATTCTCTACCCCAAAGGGCTATGGATGCTGAATTGTTGGGCGTATTCAAGGCTGAGATAGGTTGATGTTTGTACTCAAGGCATATGGGGAATCAGGCGGGAAAGTGGACTTGAAATTGAAGATCAGCCCTGAGGGGCCGTATTGGCTACTCCTGTTCCTATTTCTAATGTTCTTATAAATGCAGAGGAAGAGACCAAGGATGGAGCCAAAGGGTACACAGGATGGCTGTGTAAACGCGGGAGAAAAAGGCCACTGAAGGAGATGAAACATCTGCATTGTGACAGGTATGAGGAGAACCACGAGACAACAAAGCCATGGAGGTGGACTGTGGAGAAAGAGGATTTACAATTCCCCATTTCTCGCTTAAATTGGATGATTGGATGGACACCTCAGATACCCTTTTGATACTAATCTATCATTCAATTCAGGAGGCATTACTGCTATATAATGATTTAATAAAGCTATTCACACAACTGTTGTAAATTAGCACAATAATTGTTAAAGAACAATTAAAGTACCATTAATGTCCTAAACCATAATTTACCTAACATATAACCAACATGCACTTTTCTATGAAGAGAAATATTAAAGTATCATCTTAATCAAGTGATAATTTTCATTAGTCTACTACTCACCACACTATGTTGCAATCCCATTTGCTATGTTTTTTTGTCAACTTTTTTTAAAGTATACCAGATTTATAAAGTCAGACCTTACATAAGCAGGCACATCACACCATGCACAACAGCCTATATTACATAAAATTTACAGCGCACAACAGGTCCATGCTTCACTCGAGCCTCCTCCCATCTAACTATCAGCATAACCCACCATTCCCTTCTTTCTCATTTGCCTATCTAGCTTCCCCTTAAATACATCTGGACTATTTGTCTCAACCACTCATTGTGATAACGAGTTCCACATTCTGGGTAAAGAAGTTTCTTCTGAATTCCCGATTTGATTTCTTGATCACTATCTTATATTGATGGTCTCTAGTTTTGCTCCTCCCCACAAGTGGAACACTCTGGGACTGTAATTGCCCTCCGCCCAGTTTGGGCAAATTATCTGGTGAATTAACGCCCAAATCAATGGGGTGGAGAATAGAGGGAAATTGCCCTCTTTTCTTTTCAAAAATCATCGGGGTGGTGTTTGGGGCGACAGAGGGGCATTCAGGAGCGAGGCGGAAGGCGGGCAGTGTCATCAGTGCCGCGCTGAGCACGTCAAACGTCTCTTCCCTTCGCTTAGGCAAGGGGAGGGACGCTGCGAGGCCTACTTGGTGTCCCCTGCGCCACCAGGGAGGTCTTTGGCCGGGCCAGAGGAAGTGCCCGGCTGCCTGTTGGTGGCCTGGCCAAACCCTGTGGCCACCATTCCCTTTAAAGGCGGACCTGCTGCCCAGCCACTGGCAGCTTCCCGCCACGCAAAACTGTCGGGGGCACCTATTTGAGGGCAATGTCACTTCCGGGGTGGGGACCAGGCTCTAAGGACGTCATTATCGCCATTTGCACAGGAGCGGGACGAATATCTTCTCCGTCTTAAAAGTCACAAGGGCAATGTCCTGAACGTCGAGGAATCCTCCCCGACTGGTGGTAACTGCTCTTTAAACAAGGGGCAATTTCGGCCCGTCTGTGCCTACTCTAGCAACACCTTTCATATTGTATCCTAATTATTGCCTCAAAATTCAGAACTGTATCCCCAGCACATGCTCAACGAAGGAATACATTTTGATAACATTTATTTGATAAAAATGAATTATGGAGAATTAGCTTATAGACATTATTGCATTTTACACAAATTAGCAATAACTAGTCGATCACCCATGGTGTTACATAAAGGGAATCAAGACCAAATGTGAAAGGGGTTCGAAGTCAGCAGATAATTGGACCTGAGCATGCAGGCATAGAGCCGTAATTTGTGGCCCATACATGCGCGTAAGAGGTGCACATACGCCTGTATGAACTGCGCAAGTTCCGGGTAAAGGCATGCACTACACTAAAACCCAGAGCTTGCGGTCTGTCAAGAATTTATAAATCCCTGGGAAAAGGGCATTCGCTCGTGCAGAGTTGGACTATTTCCCCAATTTCTGCCCAGCAAATGCCTGTGAAAGACCTGCTTTTACTAGCATAAGAGTTTCAAAAAACAGAAAAATAAAATGTTATCAATAATTTATACATTAAAAACCTGTGAAATAAGGTAAGTTTATTTTTAGCCCCTTTAAAACATGTACATTTATTTTTCAAAAAAACATTAATTTTTGTTTTAAATATTTAATTAATTGCCATTTTAATTAATTTTAAATATGTGATTTTTTAAATTTATTTATTTGAAGTGTAGAAGTATTTTTTGGGGTACATACAGAATCCCCATAAGTATGAATGGGGATCCCCTTCCGTCATTCGTTGGGCTGGCCCACGTGATCCCAGGGGTGCTCACGAACCACATGCACCCCGGAGATACATGGGCCTCTTCCCACGCGTACCCGGAGTGGCCCAGGACTGCTAGTCTCCTTACCTCCCAAACCACCAGGTACGTGTGCATTTTATTTGCGATCGGCGGCATTTCCCCACGGGAAGCCTCCGACCACAAATTCAGGTTCATAATTTAGTCCCCATTTTAAAGTCATACTTTTATATTTCATTATAAGTTCTTATGTTCCCATTTATAATGGAAACAATCTATGGATACTGGTGGCAGTAATTATGCCATCCCACTAGTGGTGGTACTGAATTGCCTTCACCAAGCCGGGGGGGGGGGGGGGGAGAAAAGAGAGTGAGCGAGCGAGAAAGAGAAAAAGAGAAAAAAGGAGAGAGAGAGAGAGAGAGAGAGAGAGAGAGAGAGAGAACGCACCTATAATGTAATTAAGTTTACATAGACAATTTCAATTATAAATGTTGGCATAAAAATTAATATGGGAAAAAGTTGACAAGATGCAAGTTTTTTTTAAATACATAAAACACAGATTTCTTCAGAATTTGATAACAATTCTGGTTTGATAATCTTGCCCCCTGCTGACCAAACTTGAATTATTTCTGTGCACACACTGGGAAGATAGTAGTCATGTCCAACTTGAACAAGATGTTATCTAGTTTATGAAATTACTATACAAATGAATATTCAACATCTGATCCAGGCTGTAACTGACATGGAAATGTTCTCACTGGTCATCCTCTCAGTTACACTTCCACGAAATCATAGAAAAATTATTAGCTGCAGGAACCTTTGCCATTCTATTCTATATTCCTCAGTATCTCAACTTTACTGTCCTATTGCTGTGGGATCAAAGAATGGCTAACTCAGCATAAAGTCATAATTGAATCTGGGACCATCCTGGTCTGTACATTCACTTTCAAGTTATACTGTGTATTTAATCACAGAGCCATTAAGGCTATGCAATGTTTGGTCAGCCCACACTACGATGTGTTTGTGCACTAGGTCCATGCAGCAGAGCAGGTCTCCAGTTGTGTTGGGTAATCCTTGCCACTGGACCAAGACCTAGCTCTGTCAAGCCCGTGTGGTGGCTGGTGTGCAACGGCCACCACACGTTAAAAAAAATCCACGCACAGGCATCTTCCACCCTTGAGGATGTAGTTCAGGTTTGTCATTTGAAACACCTGTGAACTCATCCTTTATTTTGGCAAAGAAGCAAGTCATCTTCGTTTCGAGGGACTGCCTATGATGATGATGATGATGATGATAATGTTTTTTTTAATTAAGGTGAGCCTAAACCTCTCCAGCTTTAGGATACCCAATTGAAGGAACACTACATTAGAAAATGATAAGTGTAACTTTGATTTATTTCTACTCATAAAATTTACTCAGTTCATTAACAGAACCCAAATTCATATTTTATATAAAAATATATATATATATGCTTACCTGGGTTGGGGTTTTAACAGTTTCTAATTTCTCCTCAGTATTTGTTGCTGAGTAGTTTGGTTTGTCTGGCTTTACATTTTCTCTATTAACTTCAGAATCCAATCGTAACTTGTCAAAGAGACTTGGCTCAGTGAATAGGGGTGGCTGTCCTGAAGTTGTTACACTGGATTCAGAACCTTGAATCACCTTCTCAGTTCCGGACCGAGAGGAAGTATCAGTCACATTATGTATTTTGCTCAATTTTTTTATCATTAAGTTTTTCACAGAATCAGGTTTAGGAGCGGTACTGTTTTCACCATCCAGTGACTTTCTGCCTTTGGCCTCCATCTGAAATTTTGGAATTTTGATTTCAGTTCCATCTGATTTAACAGACGATATATATTCTTTACGCTTCTCATGACTTTTGTGTTTCTTGATATGACTGCTATTCTCTTTATTTATATTTTTCTTCTCTGAATTTTCATCTTTCTGGTTCTTTTTCTGTTTTTGTAACTTCATGTCTTGCTTGGCATTATCCACTTTGTCCCTCTTCTTTTTCTTTCTCTTTATCTTAAGTTCAAGGTCATCTTCATCTGAGCTATCCAGAGATCTTTTTGGTGTTGCAATAATCTCTTGTCTGGCCAGTCCCTCAGTTGTTTTCTCAAATGTAGGATCATTAGAATCCACATTTTCCTGTTCTTTGCTTTCATCGGGCATGAATGGTTCAGGTAGCAAGTCATCCTGTGTGGGTGGTTCCAATAAAGACCTTTGTGTCATGACATGTTTTTTCTTCAGTTTCTTAGATTCAGTTGAACTCCTTTTTTTCACTTTATCATCTTCAGAGATCTCTCTCACATTTTCTGATAAGTTGTCTCTTAGTTCTTCACTATTTGAGCTACTGGATTTTACTTTTTTTTCTATTTTAGGACTGTCATGTTTCATGTCCAGCTCAGTTTTGGATTTTTTCTTCTTTTTAGTCTTCTGTGGTGAGGTTTCTTTAGCTCCTCCATAATCATAAGCAGACTCATCTTCAAAAATATCTTTGTCTAAGGTAAGCTTCTGAAAAAAATTAAAGTAGACACTGATGAGATAGCAACAGCATCCAATATAAAAGAACATAAGAAATAGGAGCAGGAGTATGCCATTCAGCCCCTCGAGCCTGCTCCGCCATTCAATAAGATCATGGCTGATCTTCACTCCACTTTCCTGCACTATCCCCATACCCCTTGATTCCCTCAATATCCAAAAATCTATCGATCTCTATCTTGAACATACTCAACAAGTGAGCATCCACAGCCCTCTGGGGTAGAGAATTCCAAACATGAGTAAAGAAATGTCTCCTCATTGCAGTCCTAAATTGTTGTTGTTGTAAATGACCGACACCTTGTTCTGAGACTGTGACCTCTGGTTCTAGACTCCCCAGCCAGGGGAAACATCCTCCCTGCATCTATCCTGTCGAGCTCTAAGAATTTTGCATGTTTCAATGAGATCACCTCTCATTCTTCTAAACTTGAGAGAATATAGGCCTGGTCTACTCAATCTCTCCTCATAGGACAATCCCCCCCATCCCAGCAATCAGTCTGGTGAATCTTTGTTGCACTCCCTCAATGGCAAGTATATCCTTCCTTAGGTAAGGAGACCAAAACAGTACACAATACTCCAGGTGTGGTCTCACCAGGGCCCTATATAATTGCGGTAAGACATCTTTACTCATACTCAAATCCTCTTGTAATAAAGGCTCACATTCCACTTGCTTCCTGTACCTGCATGTTAACTTTCAGTGATTTGTGTACAAAGACACCCAGGTCCCTCTGAACACCAACATTTCTCAATCTCTCACCATTTAAAAAATACTCTACTTGTCTATTTTTCCTCCCAAAATGGATAACTTCACTTTATATTCCATTTGCCATGTTCTTGCCCACTCACTTATCCTGTCTATAATCCCCTTGAAGCCTCTTTGCATCCTCCTCACAACTTACATTCCCATCTAGCTTTGTATCAGCAAGCTTGGATATACCTGTATTACATTTGGTCCCCTCATCCAAATCATCGATATAGACTGAATAGCTGAGGCCCAAGCACTGATCCTTTACAGTCTGCCAACCCAAAAATGGCCTGTTTATTCCTACTCTCAGTTTTTTGTCCATTAACCAATCCTCTATCCATGCTAGTATATTACCCCCAATCCCATGAGCCTTAATTTTGTTTAATAACCTTTTGTGTGGCATCTTATCGAATGCCTTCTAAAAATCCAAATACGCCACATCCACTGGTTCCCCCATATCTATCCCGATAGTTACAAGCTCAAAAAACTCAATGATTTGTCAAACACAATTTCTCTTTCATAAATCCGTGTTGACTCTGCCCAATCCTATATTTTCTAAGTGCCCTGTTACCACATCCTTAATAATAGATTCTAGCATTTTCTCTACTACTGATGTCAAGCTAATTGGTCTGTAGTTCCCCATTTTCTCTCTCCCTCCTTTCTTAAATAGCAGGGTTACATTTTCTACCTTCCAATTTGTGGGAACCATTCTGGAATCGATGGAATTTTGGAAGAAGACAACCAATACATTCACTATCTCTATACCACCTCTTTCAAAACCCTAGGATGTAGGCTATCAGGTCCAGTGGATTTATCGGCTTTCAGTCCAATTAATGTCTTCAATACTATTTTTTTTTAATTAATAATTTCTTTCAGTTCCTCATTCTTGCTAGACCCTTGGTTCTACACTATTTTCAGGAGGTTTTCTGCATCTTCTTCCATGAAGGCAGACAAAGTATTTGCTTAATTTCTCTGCCATTTCCTTATTCCCCGTTATAATTTCTCCTGTCTCAACCTGTAAGGAACCCACATTTACTTTTGCTAATCTTTTCCTTTTTATATACTATAGCTAGTTTACTCTCGTATTCTATTTTCCCTTTCATCATCAATTTATTGGTCGTCCTTTGCTGAATTCCAAAATCCTCCCAATCCTCAGACTTGCTGCTCTTTCTGCAACATTATATGCCTCTTCCTTTGATCTAATACTATCTTTAACTTCACCCGTTAGCCATGGTTGGGCCACTTTTCCTGTGGGGCTTTTGTGCCATAAAGGAATATATATTTGTTGTAAATAATATATTAATTCTTTAAATGCTAGCTGTTGCTCGTCGACCGTCATACCTTTTTCTAAAGCTATAATCTACCGTAGCCAACTCGCCCCTTATACCTACATAGTTTGCTTTGTTTAGATTGAAGACCCTAAGGGGCCCTTTACTACAAGATTAATTAATCCTTTCTCATTGCACAATACTAGATCTATTAGCCTGTTCCCTAGTTGGTTCCTCAACATACTGATCTAGAAAACTATTTTGTATACATTCCATGAATTTGTCCTCCACATTATTACTGCAAATTTGGTTTGCCCAGTCTATATGTAGATTAAAATCCCTCATGATTACCATATTACCCTTGTTACATGTGCCTTCAATTTCCTGATTTATTCTATGCCCTACATTAAAACTGTTGTTTGGGGGTCTATAAACAACTCCTACCAATGTTTTCTGCCCCTTGTTGCTTTTTAGCTCCACCCAAACTGATTCTACTACTTGATTTTCAGAGCTTAGATCCTTTACTGTCTTTATCCTATCCTTTATCAGGGATACCCCACCTCCTTTTCTAATTTGCCTATCTTCTAAAAGTTAAGTATCCTGGAATATTTAATTCCCAACCTTGGTCACTTTGCAACCACGTCTCTGTAATGGCTATTAGATCAAACCAATTAATTTCTCTCTGCGCTATTAATTCATCTATTTTGTTGCAAATGCTTAGCACATTCATATATAGTGCCTTTAGCTTTGACTTTATTCTATTTTTCCCTGATGTCACCTTAGTCACTGATGCTCTCTGTCCCACTCTGCTTATTTTTACCCAAAACCCTGCTCTAGCGCCTGGACACGTCTCTTGCTGCTTTTAAATTTACTCTTTCCTGAATCCTCCCACCATCCCTTCATTAGTTTAAAGCCCTGTCTACTGCCCTAGTTATTCGATTCGTCAGGACACTGGTTCCAGCCCGGTTTAAGTGGAGCCCGTCCCAACAGAATAGCCCCCTCTTTCCCCAGTGAACAGATCTTGCAAGAAATAATTACATCTTCAAGGAATTTATTTTGACATTCTAGCTAGAGTGTTATATAACATGGATAGCTTTATTCCAGTGTCATTTACATTATTTTTCTGCTATTTTTGGTCTTCACTTTCCTACTTGCTTTTAATTTCAGTATTTAGTGGGCATTGCCAGTTTGGAGCAGGAAATTCATCAAAAGAACAGTTTTCATCGTACTCGTTTAACTATTTTGAGTCTTTTGAATAGAAAGTCAGCTCCATTTTTTAAATAAACTGTTTTATATGAATTATTGATTTCAGTGCAAACTGAGAAAATACAAAAAAAATGTGAAGGCCAGCAGTATGTTACGTCATCTGTACTAGGCCACAAAGCATTAGCACACAAACTTCCAACCTCAGCCATGCAATCAAAGTGAAGATACTCTGCATGTCAGAAATAATTTCTTAATTTGGAGGGAGGAGGGGAAAGAGAGAAAAACATTTTGAAATTAAATACATATCATGCAGTCTGCCACTGTTTCCCTATAAGTAGTATTGCAAAAGCCTCTGTGCAGTCAGCTTAGCTCAGCTGGGAACATGCTCATCTCATTTAGAAGATTGAGAGTTCAAACTTACGTAAGCATGTAATCTAGCCCAATACCTCAGTGCGGTACTGAGGGAGTGCTGTATTGCTAGAGTTGTCTTTTGGATGATGTGCTAAATGGAGGTCCTGTCTGTTTGCTTAGATGGACAGAAAAGTTCTTATGCACTATTTGAGTAACAGCTGTGAGTTATCCTAATGTGAGTTCTCCCCAGTCAGTACATGAGCAGAATTTGAATGGGTCATGCACACAAAACAAATTAGAAGGAACATTGGCTGTGACATTTACCTACAAACCAGTGACTACACTTTAGAAGTAAACCTTTAGGTACTGCATAAAAATGCTATATAAATGCACGTTCTTTCTAAATCAATGAATTCAGTGAAACCTTTTCTGGCAATATTCTATTCTATTGCAAAATATTATTTACAGAAAAATGTACCACGATGTAGTAGTTTAATAAAACTTAACACTTGGGGCTCAATTTTTCCTCAGTATTTGCACTGGTTTCTTTGCAGCAGGCTGCTTTTTCTGGCCTAACTTAAAAATTCAGTTTCCCCAATCAATTTGCACCAGCGTAACTCAGTTACGAATTTTTTAAGTCCGTTTTTTTTCAGCCAAAGGGGGTGTAACCAGCCACCTACGCCACTTCTGGCCATTTAAGGAAGTTTGGCCAGCTGAGTTACTCCAGTTCTGATTAGGCCAACGTATGTGGCCTGTCCTTAAAAACCTTTCCTAGAGTTAAGGAAATCGGTGCAGGTAAGGAAAGCGGCGCAGCAGATGGCCGGACACACTGAAAGAATTGAAAAACACATAACAGCAACTTACCTCCAACCCCGCCCAAAGGCTGTCCGGTTCCATTCTCGGTCCCCGGTTCACACACACAGGAAGGCTGTCCAGTTCCATTCTCAGTCCCCCACACAGTCCAGTCCCCACACACAGGAAGGCTGTCGGGCAGGGTTGGAGGTAAGGTGTGTTTTTCAATTCTTATATGTTGCAAGGTGGCTGGATGCTTCACTTTGCAGCCTCAGCTCGCATTGTGTCACTGGTTACCAAGGCAGCCCGATCTTTTTGGCGCAGATCAAGGCTCCACCCACGCCTCGGGTTAGGCCACGCCAAAATGAAGAGATCCAACAGGGAAACTTACAACATTTTTTTTTGGCGTACTTGGTCCCACCCCACCCCCCCCCCCCCCCCCCCCGCAAAAAACAAATCGGGCGTAACTCTTCAAGTACGCCAAAAAATGCTTTGGGGAAAATTGAGCCCAAAGTAACTATGACAGGAAAAATTACTGCAATACTGTTAGTGTAAACTATAATTTTCCAATATATAACCAAAATGCATTTTTCCATAAAGAGAAATAATTTTCATTAGTTAGATAAAACACCACACCATATTATATTGTAATCTCATTTGATAAAATACAGAGCTACAGGAGAATACAGAGCTAGGGTGGTGCAAGGCTATGGAGGGATTTATGGACAAAGACCAGGAGTTTTAATTTAATGTTTACCATAGGAACACAAGATAATTATGGATGGGGAAGACCATTTGTCCTCGTCCTATCTCAGTCATCCATGTAGAAAGATTCCAGCAACACAGCAATCGAATAGTTTCAGAAATGATTTCAGGGTTTTCACCTCCACTACTCTATCAAGCTCCCTGCCCACCCTTCCCCTCAACGACTATCTGTCCCACCTGTGACAGAAACTGTGGTTCTCGTATTGTACTGTACAGCCACCTAAGAACTCATGCTAAGAGTGGAAGCAAGTCTTCCTCGATCCCGAGGGACTGCCTATGATGACGACTCTATCCATGAGCCTACTCTATATATTGATTGCTTTTTGCCTTTTACTGGTTTGAACCTCTATCTCTTTGCCCAAAATTTAACATAGTTTAAAGTAATTTTCAAGATTTACCTTTTCCGTATCATTTACTATCTTGTATAGCTTTACAAGATCACCCTCAGACATCTCCATTAACCACTGAAAACCCCAAGTTTCTCCATGCCTTTCCTCATAACTCAGACCTCTGGCACTAGCAATCAGCCTTGTGCCTTTGCTCTGCACTGTCCTCCAGTTATGAATACCTCTCTTGCATCTCAGTGACCAAAACTGGAAACAGTATTCAAGATATAGTCTGACAATAAGGGAACATCTTGGGAATATGATTTTCATAAACTTGGTTATCCAAAACTCAGCTTCCTGTGTCCTAACTTGCACCAAGTCCTGTTCACCCATCACCCCTGTGCTCGTTGATCTATATTGGCTCCCGGTTAAGCAACACCTCGATTTCAAAATTCTCATCCTGGTTTTCAAATCCCTCCAAGGCCTCGCCCCTCCCTATCTCTCTAATCTCCTTCAGCCCCACAACCACCCACTCAGATATATCTGCGCTCCTCTAATTCTGCCCTCTTGAGCATCCGTGATTATAATCGTTCAACCATTGGTGGCCGTGCCTTCTGTTGCCTAGACCCTAAGCTCTGTAATTCCCTGCCTAAACCTCTCTATCCTCCTTTAAGACGCTCCTTAAAAGCTACCTCTTTGACCAAGCTTTTGGTCACCCAGCCTAATTTTCTTTATGTGGCTCGGTGTCAAATCTTTTGTTTTATAATACTCATGTGAAGCACCTTTAGTACGCTTTACTACGATAAAGGTGCTATATAAATATAAGTTGTTGTTGATGATGATGAATAGTGAACATAACGATTGAAGTTGATAGTAAGTTTGAGGGGGAGATTGGAGTCATAAACCAGGATTTAAAATTTAAGTAAAGCAAACTTCAAAGCAATGAGAAATAAATTGACCGCAGAGAAACTGTTTTTTGGATAAACCTACAAACAGCGAAAAGTATTCAAAGAAGGCAACGGCTCCACTTGTGTAGTTAAAGAACTATTGCCAAAAAATAAGGCAAGAGATAATATCAAGCGAACAGAAAAGGCTTACACAAATGCAAAGAAAAGAAGGAATCCAGTGCTCTGGGCGAGCTATAAAAAGCTACAAACAAAAGGAATGAGGTGTAAAAAGGGAATAGGAAAAAACTTGCAAGGGATATCAAAGCTAACAGCAAAAGATGTTATAAATATATTAAGAGAAAGAGAATAGTAAAGGGGCATGTCGGCCCACTAAAGACAGATGCAGATGAGGCCATAAATAGACAATAAGGAAATAGCAGATTTGTTAAATTGAGTACATGGCATCGTTTTTGTACCTAAAAATTAGCCACGAGGAGGAACTTAGTGGATTTAATGCAAGTTCTTTTTTTTTAAAATGGTAATGAAAAAATGTGTGTGTCTTAAAGTAGACAAATCTCTCGGACCTGATGGTTTCTACTCCAGGATATTAAAAAAAAGTGAGGAAATTGTAGATGCATTAATCATAATTTTCCAAAGCTCTCTAGATTCAGGAATTGTGCCTTTGGATTGCATTTCAGTATTGAAGAAAGGAGGGATGAAAAAAAAAACAGGTAACTACAGTCCTGTCTGTTTATCATCAGTTGCAGGGAGGTTATTTGAATCTATTATCAGGGACAGAATACTTGGAGAAGGATGAGCTGATCAATGAGAGTCAGCATGGATTTTCAAATGGTCGGTCATGTTTCCCCAGGGATCTGTACAGGGCTTTTTACTATATATATTAATGACTTGGATGAAGGAATAGAGAGCTACAAAGCCAAGTTTGTAGATGACTAAGTTAGGAGGCATAATAAATTGTGTAGATAGGAGCAGGAAGTTGTAAATGGACACAGACGAACTAAGTAAATGGACAAAACTATGGCAGATGGAGTTCATTGTGCAGAAGTGTGATATCATCCACTTTGGATCCCAGAAAGACAAATTGGAGTATTTTCTTAATGTTGAGAGATTATTGTGGTGGAGCAAAGAGATTTAGGTATCCATGTATATAAATCATTAAAACCTGTAACAGATATAAAAAGCAATCAAGAAGCCTTATGGAATTTTGTCCTTTATCTCAAGGAGGTTGGAATACAAAGGTGAGGAAGTGATGCTTCAGTTGTACAGAGCCTTGGTTAGACCCCATTTGGAGCACTACGTTCAGGGAGATATAATAGCCTTGGAGGCTGTACAGCACAGATTCACCAGAATAATTCCGGGGCTTAAAGGTTTAAATATTGAGGCCAGGTTGCGTAAACTTGGTTTGGATTCCCTTGAGTTTGGAGGGTTGAGGTCTAATTAAAATGATCTAGGAATTCGATACACAAATACAGAGAAACGATTTCCTCTGATGGTGGAATCCAGAACAAGGGGGCATAATCTTAACATTAGAGCTAGGCCAGTTAGAAGTGAAATCAAGAAGAACATTTTCACACAAAAAGGGTAGTAAAAATCTGGAACTCTCTCCCCCAAAAGGCTGTGGATGCTGGGTCAATTGAAATTTTCAAAATTGAGATCAATAGATTTTTGTTAGGCAAGAATGGCAGGTAAATAGAGCTGAGGTACAGATCAGTCATGATCTAACAGAATGGCAGTACAGGCTCAACGGGCTAAATGGCCTACTCCTGTTCCTAAATAATCCTATACAGACCACTCACTGGTTATCATACACTTATCTGAACCTCATGTCCAAAAGGCTGGATGTCCCTGAACTAGAGACACAGGAGGTGTAAAAGCAAGTTACTCAGCCACAGAATGCTAGGGATCAGAAAGGAGGGGAACTAAAAGGTGATATACACTAAAAGCTCACTCAAATTAAATCCACATGCATTCAAAGGATACATCATCCTAAAATTCAATTTTCCACAGGTAAAACTCATAACACAAAATTTATATTAGTGTGATAAAGAATTATTTTTGTCTTCAGCAGATCAGCGAGACATTAATCGATACAGATGCAGATTGCGCTAAAGTAATCCAGATCAGGGATTCTCAACCGGGGGTCCACAGAAGATTTCAAGGGGTCTGTTACATTCTGCCTTCAAAGCTCGGCACAGAGATAAAGGTGGTAACCAATTTTACAATGGATCAACTTGACTGTAGCAGGAAATCTAATCTATAGTCACTTTTACATTAGAGTAGTGCAGCAAAAGGTGTTTCCCTCAGTCACCTGCACTTCTAAGAATAAACCGCTGGAGCTAAAATGAACTAGACAATGTTACTGATCCCAGATTAAAGCAACTGCGGATTCAGGAGGGCGACGAACCCAGGTCTGGGGCCACTGGCGGTGGTTTGAAATGTTCCAGATCAGCGCTGGGCTGAAGCAAGGCGGCTGTGAGTGGGACAGAGCGGGAACCTGTCCCATGGGCACAAGCTACAAACCGAGACAGGCGGGCTCGCTGTCCTGGGTCTGGTGCACCCTAGCCCGCGACAGGCGGGGCTCATTAACCCGGGATGCTCTCAGGCTGTGCTGCTGCTCCTGGCAAACTCCCAAATTGGTGCAGATCGGCAGGCGAAAGAAAGTGGACACTGAGGATAACGCGTTGGATTAGTTCCTCCGCAGGGCCTCGGAAAAACCAGCCGCCCACCTATAGTGACAGCGCCGATCAGGCTTCACATCAAACGGATGTACTAAAATATTTTAGGAAGATTTTGAAAGCAGGACATCCACTGGGAACTCAATTTAAAGGCAGAGTTAATGGGACATTCGTTGAATGGACAGTCCTGTGTGAGAACGATCCTGTCCGAGAACGATCCTGTCCCTCCATCTTCTGCTCCTGCACCCCATTCTGAACTGCAAAATCCCACCTGGGTCGCACCAAGCCTGTATCTCGAGTACTGCTGACTGGATCTCCAACCCCGCCACCCCATCCCCAGTCTGTTTCTCCTGGGATGCTGGACCAGATATTTGACTCTCCACTACATTGCAAAATGTTACAAATCCCGAGTGGAGAGGGGTGGGAGGTCCCGTCCCGGTGGTGAGATCTTTGCTCGCAGTTTCTCCTACTGGGTGATTTGACCCCCGACATAGAAACATAGAAAATAGGTGCAGGAGTAGGCCATTCGGCCCTTCTAGCCGGCACCACCATTCAATGAGTTCATGGCTGAACATGCAACTTCAGTACTCCATTCCTGCTTTCTCGCCATACCCCTTGATCCCCCTAGTAGTAAGGACTTCATCTAACCCAGGTCAATGTTTGCCGCTGCTCCACCCCTCCCGCCCTCCCCCTTTGTCTCTGACCTGACTGGCTTCTTGCTGCATGCTGGTATATGGCAGCAGTGACTGATGGGAATGCAGCTGCTCCTGGTGAAGCCTCATTCATCCATGCATCCTGGCTTTTGACAAAAGCTGCTGCTCAAAAGGACATATTTTGGCTGCTGAAATAAAAGTTCACTTCACCCTGGATGTACCCGTTCTGTTTCCTCTGGGATCGGCGACATTAATGCGTAAATAGGATTTGCCGGGAATGGCTGACTGACTGTGTCTGTGCAGCGCTGGCATCCTCCTGGTTTGTGCCAGTTTCATTGCACTGCAACCTGGCAAAACTATATATAAAAAGGAGTTGGCCTATCAGACCAAAACCTCTTAAAACGGTGAAGAGCAGGTGTTTTCACTCTGTATAATTGCATCTTATATTGGGGCTAGTACCTGATAGAAATATTAATGGGTGGAAGAATGGGACCCAGAGGTCAGTCTCCTGAGGCAGGAACAAATTAAAAGCACCTTACAAGTCAGCCATCCTAGATTGCTTGGCAGCTGCAGTCATCTCCAGGATGAACACTGACCATGGCATGCTTGTGCACTTGCCGAACATACCTCCACATTTTGACAGAATTGTTGCTCCACCCCAGAAACAAGTTACACAGTAAATAAAACAGTAATAATGTGTTTAATTGCATAACTAATTTTTATACAGAAAAAAATGCTTGTGCAGTGTTACAGGGGGGTCCATAGATTTTTTTTTAAACCACGGAAGGGGACCTTAGAAGCAAAACGGTGGGGATCCCTTGATCTAGATTCATCCCAAAAAAACAGCTTACTTTTTGCCACTGGAACATGGTTTAAGTCCTTACTTCTAAATCTGCTCCAGGAACAGCAAGACACACCTTTGGGGTATTTTACTCTATGACCAATTTAGACACCTGCAGAAAGCAGGCAAGATGTGAACTGGCAACTAGACACATCACCCAGATTTAAATTTTTCTCCTGTTACAAATTTTCCTTTACCCATCACCACTGTTCTGCAGTAAAACTCCACAACAGCATAAATAAAATATGATTCTATCCAACAATATAAATGTAAAATTAGGACCTGGAGCTCAAATTTCATTCTTAAATCACTCCAGTTTCCCCTAGAGACAAAATTCAAGTCTTAGTAGTTTAAGGGAGGGAAATTAAACTGGTGTTCCAAAAAGTCAAGCAGAATGGCAGTGTCAATTCTGAATTTCATCCCAATTCCCACTGAGGATTAAATGGGACAGGAGCACAAAAACACTGGGGAGAAATAAAACATATTTAGCACATTAGGGTCATAAATTCAGGTGACAATGAGTCCATCAGAAGAGTAATTCATTGTTTTATAAAACTTGAGAGATTTTGTAGGAGTTTTGAAACTGAATTAATGACAAAAACATCAACTTAAAAACACTAGCTATAAAGTTAAACTGTTTGCATTAAAATTGCTGCTAAACTATCAAATAAATGGAGTGGTTGAGGAGAATAGCATAGCTGCGTTTAACGGGATGCTAGGTAATTACTTGAGGGAGAAAGGAATAGAAGGATATGTTGATAGGGTTAGATGAAGTAGAGTGGAAAGAGGGCAAGTGGCCTGTTTCTGTGCTGTAATTCTATGTAAACAAACTCTCACCCGATTGTCTTTTGCAGGTGATTTTTCTGTCGATTTTCGTTTGAACACTTGCAACACCTCTGTGCAATCCTCCAGGTGAGCCTCTGGTTCCCAAGTGTCATCTTCAGAAGAATAGCCTTTCCAATGAACTCTGTACAAGACTTGACCCTGTTGATATAAATCAAAATCATATTAGCACAGGAGCTACCAAACCATACAGAAAATATTGCCAAATATTGAATGTGGGGGGAAAAAAAACAAACACAGTAGTACCATATTAAGTTAGTTTAAAAGAAATCTCGAAGTTGAAATCAAATCAACTGTCTCATTATAATCCCAGGGTTTAAAAAGTATTTTATGAGTTACTTTACTAATTTTCTAAAATGCCATCACATGGCAACACTTAGTGATGGATAAAAACATGATAATGATATATTCAATGCATATTCATCTAATGATGTGCAATAAGAGTGCAAGTTATCTTTTTCCAGACACCCTTTCTGTTTCCAGAAGGTGCTATGTCCTGTTGCAATTCAAGTACAGTGAAACCTGAAAATTAATGGACTTGCATCAGTTGTCTTTTATTTGCAGGTATCCTTATTTTCAAACTGATCATTGTATGTACAGTAAGCCAGATGAACCAAATATCCCAGGATTGGCTCTATCTCCTGCAGCGTTCTTTTTTTTCGCTTTCACTTGGGTTGGTGCCTAATTCTCAATTCATTGCTATCCTTTGGTCCTTTTCCAGCAAGAGAGGCATGTCCCGATTCTGGGATCTGCTATGCTGGCAGCCTGAACTGTTGTGCGAGAAGTTCCAAGAACCAGGAAACCACTCGTGAGCAAGCGAAGAGGGGAAACAGAGAAATTACAGCACAGGAGGAGGCCTTCAGCCCCCGGTATCAGCATTCTCTCCTATAACCGCAGATCCTTTTATATTCCTCCTTTTCAGATATTTATCCCCTTCCCTTTCATCTTAAATATTAGTCTCTACCTTTAATAGTTACATGTGGTGAAGGATCCCATGGTCTAATAGCCCTCAGTTTAAGAACCCGCCATCTCGGTTCTTCAACTTTACTGACTGCTCCTCCTTCAGTGCTGCTCCCATTCCATATTGTTGTTGTTGCTGTTCCTGGATCAGCAGAGAATGATGGTGCTCGCCAATATTCCCTTCAAGCTACGCAGTCGCGCAGCGCTTTGCAGTTCCCATGCAGCCAGCTCACCAGCTTTTAAATAGAAAAAAAATGCGCATGTGTAATCTTTTGAATGGGCCGCACAGCTCCTTAAAAGGGCCATGCACCCAAAAATAAATTAAACGGATCATTGGTGCCTGCCCCCATCCCCTTGAGCACTAATTTCCCGACTCCACTCCCCTTTTCCCCTTTCTTCACTCAAAGACCCCATTTCTCCCAAGCCACCATTCCCCATTCCTTCCTCAGAGTTCCCATTCTCCAGTCTCCACCTCTTTGCCTCCTCCCCCAAACGCTGAGACCACCCCATATCAGAACCCCTACTGAATTTCGACACTCACGATTCCCAAATCTCCAGCCCCCTTCCAACTGGTCTCCACATGGCTGCAATGGTTTCACCACACTGCAGTGGTGGACGGGTGACGTCACAGAGCAGGAGCACACACTGCAGTGGGAAATCTTATAATCCAAGAGGAGTGCTCTGGATACCCATGCCCCATTTCACGAGAGTAGCGGTCATTCCGGTACAGTTCCGGCTTCTATGAAATGGGAGATTTCTTGACCCAGCATCCATAGCGACAGAAAAAAAAACCTTTATCCCCGTGATAGAGCTATGCAAGCATTCAATCCCGGAGATAAAGCAGTTTCTCTGCTGCTATGGATGCTGGGTAAATAAGTCTTCATTACACAAAATATATTGTTTTCACCCATTGCCGTCTCACACTTACCTGGGTGTCCTGTGTTTTCAGTTGCAAACGGACTTGATACATTGAAGGCTGTCCGTAGTTCGGAATTTGCGCGTGTCCGTGGATTCAAGGTGCAGCTTGTATCCATTATAATATAAATTATTTGGGACTATCAATAAGTGTCCATTTTTACTGTATACTTCAACCAATTTATTGATCTTCAATACGTTGATTCCTAACCTCACCCTTTCTTGTATACTCTCATGTAACATAATCACCTCAGTGTGGAGCCCTGAGGGAGCTGGTTATGAGGAAATGGAAATAAAAGGCAGAATTAATAAGAAAACAAAGATAATAAAATAAGGTAAATAAAATGCAAGAAAAGGAGTGAATATGCCAACAAGAAAAAGAGTATAACATTTTAAATGAAGGAAGAAATTACAAAAATAATAAAACCATGACGTCTGTAAGTTACCCTTTATCTGCGGCAAATGAAATGGCCCAGATATCTGTCCTAGAAACAACAGCATCATTCTGAATTATTTATATCCTGTAACCTGAACTGACTAGAAAAGGGAAGAGTTCTGGGAGCCGAAATTCAGTACCGCTGGAAACCTGCCGCTCCTCCTGACTTTTGGGGAACATGGCCCAATCCACATTCAGCTCCAAAAGTCAAAAAATGGGTTCCAGTGCCAAAGAACCCTTCCAAATGCATTTTTCAGCGGTGTAGCAGTCTTAATTGGAGCAGAATTTCCACGGAGAAATTTAGCATGCAGTTAAGTGTTTCCAACGAGCCAGCTGCTCCCTTTTTAAAGGCCAGGGCTTGCAGCTAGGCCCTGGGGGGGGGTGGGGAGGAGTTGGATTGAAGGATGGCTGGCATGAGAGCAGGAAGGAAGGCTATGGTTTATGGATGTGGAGCTCGAGACCCTGATGCAAGATGTGGAGGGCAGATGGCCAGTGATGTTTCCAGACATGGGCAGACCAAGCAGACAGGTCATAAATAATGCGTGGAATGAGAATGCGTAGAATGAGATAGCACAGAGGTGTCAGGCACCTCCATATATCAGAGGACGCCAGTGCAGTGCAGGAAGAGATTCCACGACATCATCCGGCTTATGAAAGTGAGTACCTCTTCCACTAACTGCTGACATTGCATCTGCGACATTCTCCTTCAACATGCTCATTTTTCCCATACTCACTGTTTATTCATTCAAGCAGCATTTCAGTGTTCACGCCTCTATACATGTGCGTGTTCTCGCAATGGAGACTCCCTTTCGTCTCACACTTGCAGCTACATGTCACGGACAAACACAATCGTACTCACCAACCATGCTTTCTTTTGCAGGCTAAACTGGCACACAATAGAGGCGAGAAAGGATGACTGGGGATGGCGACGCAGACACACTTCTGGAGGAGAGGGCTCAGTCATTGGTCGGAGGCCATGCTGCATTCCCTATGGCCGGCAGTCATGCTGACGCCGATGTGGGCAAGTGAAGGCCTTCCTTTAATGCTCTCTCCTTCAATGCGCCAGCTGTTCCTTTCCTTCATGGAAGTCTGCTAGTTGCATCCTCCATCCCCCACCTCCCCTTTACAGCAGCCCCTAAGAACATAAGAAATAGGAACAGGAGTAGGCCATACGGCCCCTTGAGCCTGCTCTGCCATTCAATAAGATCATGGCTGATCTGCAAGCATAAATGGGAGAAGATCCATGATCAGATGACACCCCCCCCCCCCCCCCCCTCCTCTCTCTCTCTCTCTCTCCCTCCTTCCCCTCCCCCCACCCGCCATGGGCAGCGGAACTGGAGACGCCGATGTGGGCAGCATTGGTAAGTGAGGCAGTCATTGAATGTGCTCGCTACTTGAATGCGCCAGTGCCTGCTGTGCTTTTCTGTCCAAAAGTGTGTTAGTTGCACGCTCCAGGAGTCAATCCCCCCACCTCCCCTTCACGCCAGCCCTTCTCCCATTTATGCTTGCAAGTGAAACACTTAGTGGCAGCACATCACAAATGGACACACCACCTGTGAGACCAGCTGCAGGCCTGAAGCACAAGTGTGTGGACAGAAGCCCTCCAATCTCGACAAACATTGATGATGACATTGAGGCCTCATGCTATGAAGAGACCATTGTCAGCACTCTCTGGTTCATCCAGACAACTGATGAGGAAGAGGAGGAGGACGACACAGATGGCACAAGCACGTCACTGCTTCCAGCCACACGTGCCAGTTCAGATACTAGTGAGAGTGCGCGGTCTGAAGCAGTTGACATGGTAGGTGAAGCGGAAACTGGGTATTGCACTGGGGACTAGCGGGCTGCAACATGGTGATGTGGCTAGGCAACTTCAGGTGCCACTTCTCCGGGGCATGTCCGCACCGAAGCTCTGCCGACGACGTAGTGGCTTACGAGAGAAGGGTGGAGGCCATGCATTCCCAGATGTTGGGGGCAGTGACAAGGGTGCCAGAGAGCCTGTCGGAGGTAGTCAGGAGTGTGAAGGAGTGCGCCTCCTGCATAGTCAACAGCTCTGCGCACACCATGGAGCCAATCATTGCCAGTGCGCAGGCGATGGTGGACTCCCAGAGTGTCCGTGCGGATCCACCTGTAATGCCGCAACCTGCAGGTGAAGTGGCAGCTGGCATTTCGGCACGAGCAAACAATCGCAACTGTGCTGGAATGGAGAGGATGGCCACGGCCCTGGAAGCTCAGAATGCGCTCTGGACAACAGGCCACGGAACGGTTTAGTGCTGCCATGGAGTGTCAAACTGCTGCAATCTTTGGTGGATTGAAGACTCTGGCTGCTCTCATGCAGTCTCAGCTCAATGCCACCAGACACCTCAGTGTTGCGTTCGCGGCTGGGTCCAACATGGGCCGCGGGAGACCTTCCGGTGTCGTGCCACTGCACCAACCTGACCTCTCCCAGCTTGGCGATGGTGTTATGGTGCTGCCCCGAGGGAGTGACACAGGCTCCTCGGACCAGGATCCTGATAATGTACTCTCTCAGGATCACACCATTCCTGGACCCAGATCCCCCACCCCGCCAGTGCCTCCACACATGGTTCCACCTGAGCCAAGCCAGACTACAACCTCCCAGGAGGGTGCTGGCCAGTCTGCACCCGGCCCTTCCAGGCCCAAAGGTGTTAGAGGGCGTCCTAGAAGGACAGCTGTAGCTTCCACTCAACAACCACAGCAGCCTTACCATATCCATGATGCAGCCACAGGGGAGACACTTAGGTATAGTGTGAGGGTAGGCATGCGTAAGAGGTATTATAAGGACATGCACAGGGGCAAGACATGATTATTGGTGTTAATTGATGGGAGACTTTTTGTTATGTTTTTGCATTGAATTGAATATTTTGATAATTTTTTATTTTTGGCACTTATATCTGGTCTGGCCAGTTGTTTCATTTGGGAGTGGGCAATTGTGTGTGAAGGCACTCATTGTGATGGCCATTGAAAGTGGGAACTGAAGGGTCACGTGTGGATGGGATTATCTGAAGCGAGCAGCCATGAAACGGAACTGCACCTCCCTTGCAGGGTTGCGCTGGGGATGACGCCTCCTCGCTCAGTGGTGACGGGGATCCTCCTCTTCATCATCAGGTGGTACTGCTGGCTCGACCTCCAGCGGCTGTCCCCTCATGATGGCCAGGTTGTGCAGCGTGCAGCAGACCATAATGAATATAGAGACCCGTTGAGGACAATACTGCAAGGCACCACCAGACCAGTCCAGGCAACGAAGCCTCTGCTTAAGGATGCATATGCAGTGCTCGATGATGCACCCGGTGCCACAATGAGCGTCATTGTAGGCATGCTCTGGTGCTGTCCTGCGATTCCGCAGTGGAGTGAGCAGCCATGTGGACAGTGGATATCCCTTGTCCCCAAGCAGCCAACCACAATCCTGATTTGCACCTGGGAAGAGGGCAAGCATACTGGTCTGGCACAGAATGAAGGAATCATAGCTGCTTGCTGGGTACCTCACATCAAGTGCCAGGATCCGATGCTGGTGGTCACACACGAGCTGGACAATGAGCGTGTGGAACCCCTTGCAGTTCACAAAGATCTCAGATCTCAGGGTGATGTTGTGGCGGCCTCAGCCGAACGTGTGCGCAGTCTGTTGCACCCTGCACCCTCGGGAATTACAATTTGGGCAAATCCGGCCTGCTGCTCCACCTGTTTGTTTGTCCCTTGTCATGGGGCAGAAGATGTACTGCACCCTTCTCCTGTAGAGTGCATCAGTCACCTGTCGGATGCACCGATGTGCAGAGAATTGTGAGATGTTGCCAATGTCTGCAGTGGCAGACTGGAAAGACCCCGTGGCATAAAAATTCAACGCGATGGTGACTTTGGTCTCTACGATCAGGGCGATCCTCAGCATTGTGAGGCTGGAGATCTTCGCGCAAGACAGTGCAGAGCTCCCAGAGTACCATCTTTCCTAAATCTTTGCCTTTGCAGGTATTGCTCATCACTGAGCTGGAGGAAGGAGAACTGAGGTCTGTCGACCCTTTGAAGGTAGGGCCTCCTTCCCCCACCTTTGCGTTGACCACCTCCCCTGGCAGCTGGATGATGCCCATCTCCCTGGTCCTCCTGATTGTCAGGTGCCTCTGGAGGCTGTTGCTGGCAATGCTCCTGGCCCATTATTTGGGGGGCGGGTGGGGGGGAAAAAGAGGAGAGAAGAAGAAAAAGAAGAATCCGCATACCTCACCCTCCTCCTGACGCCATTTCCCTCCTGGCCACCCTCTCTAGCTGCAGGTCTGAGCACGTGCAGAACCTTCTCTCTGTTGACCAGCCATGGCTGCTGCCTCCCTTGCTCGCTGCCTCTCTAGACATTGCTGACAGCGACACCTTCTCCTGCGTGCCACCCAGGTGTACTAGGTGTTCCCCTGTCTGATCCCATTCTTTTTCTGGTTGCATCCTGCCAGGCAGGCCTCTGAAGCACAGAGTAAGGTCTATAGGCCACCACTGAAGACTGAAGATGAAAGTCCTCAGAACTCTCTCAAAACCTTTGAACACCACTCAGCAGGTTCAATAAAGGGGAAAAGAAAAAGAAAAACTTTCCTCCAAAAATAGCCCCGATCGCGGGAATAGTCCGTTGACCTCGTCCAGCGGTGTCACGATCCACAGCAAAGTGGACCGACACAAAAACCTGGCGGGGTCACTGCCGAAAAAAACCCCTCTCTTTTAAGTACTGAAAATGGGTGGCTTGGCCGGGTGCGCACTCTGATGACATCACTGCGGCCCAAATCCATTTAGCGTTGATTCTGGTGGTTGTAAAAACCCAACTGATTCACTAATGTCCTTTAGGGAAGGAAACCTGCCATTCTTACCCAATCTGGCCTATGTGACTCCAGACCCACAGCAATGTGGTTGGATTCTTCACTACCCTCTGAAATGGCCACTGTCAAAAAAAAGCAGATATGATGGACTACAGTGGTGGTTCACCACCACCTTCTCTGGGGAAATTAGAAAATGGGCAATAAATGCTGGCCTTGCCAGCGACACACACACACCTATGAATAAATAAATTTTAAAAAGAGATAATGACCAGAAAATCTGTTTTTGTGATATTGGTTGAGGGATAAATATTGACATGGGTATGGTCACTGGGGAGAGCTCCCTTGCTCTTCTTCAAAAATAGTGCCATGGATCATTTACATCCACCAGAAAGGGCAGACAGGGCCTTGGTACTCTGGCAGTACCACACTGGAGTGTTAGCATAGATTTTGTGCTAAAGTCTATGAAGTGGAACTTGAATCCATAACCTACTACTCAGAGACTAGAGTGCCAACACTGAGCTATGGCTGACAATAAACGTTGTTTGCAACACAACACTGGTTGTCCACAATTCCCAACCACTGCTGATAATCAGGTTTCACAAGTGACACATTCTCACTGGCACTACACAAAGTTCAACTCCTACCTACTCTACACAATAAAAAGTTATCACATTCAAAATTAAGATATCTTGAAGATTCCAAGTTGTACTCGAAATGCACAAGTTAAGCTGAAACCCCCTCAAATTTATATTGCCACATAACTATTCCATTGTTGACATGTATAACCCAGCAATTCTTTTATACCGTTTTTGTGCATAGCCTCACCAGGTGCAAAGATACAATCAATTCTACCTCAGGCCTGCTACACTAACAGTGGTGCAGCATACTATTATCCGTTTCTGTCCTGCTACTACAAATTGAGACATGTTGAGAGAAAGTCAGGGCTTCCCCATGATATGCAGCAAAACCAAACCTCATCTGTTACATACAATTATACACCAGATTCACTCTCAAAAGAATATGGATAACTACATTTCTTTTTGGCATAGTTTCAAAACTATGCAAGATCTTTAGTGTAGATACAGTACCTGCGAGTATCAAGTAACGTGATCTACACCTCAAAGAAGTGCTGCTAAATTCAGCAAGTGTTTTTTTTTAAACTGCTTTGAACAAGGGAAGATTAGCAGAAAAATGTCTGATTTACAAAAGATAAATAAAGATGGACACCTGAAAGAAAGGAGATATAAAAAAAACAAAGTTCACATTTGCTCGATTCTGTTTTTCCTGATCAAACTTCATGTAGATACACAGAAACAAACAGTCCACAAACATCCCCACTCACCCCCCTTTAAAATTATTCTTCAAAAAGTAGTAAAAAAAAATCTCAGCTCATAATGTTTTAAGTGGCAAATATTAAAATTTACAAAGTGGATTGCCATATGATCATTTATTGTTGCTGCTCAGAAAAAGTGTAGGTCTGGTTTTCCCGCAAAAAAGCATTTAATGATCCTTATTTGACTCCGATTTTTTCCCTCAATTACTTTTTGCCCAACCTCTTCATTTTACAACTTGGATTGATGAAGTTTTTTTCTCCCCCCATGTTTTATTAATTTTTCCTAGTTTGGGTCAAACATCAGCCCTAGCAAATTGTCAGCCAACTTGTTACCAGGTACATTTGAGGAGGAGGACGGGGGACGGGGGGGGGGGGGGAAGAAGAATGAAACTGATAAATATCAGACTCTGGCCTAAATTGTACAATCAAAAGGTCACATGCATCTGTAGTGCAATATGTTGCTTGTTAATACGCAAATGTCATTTTTTTTTTTAAAAAGGCCAAATTCCAGCAGGTTTCAAAGTTTAACTGAAAGATTATTTTTCATTCCAACTTTCAGGTTTTGTTCAGTTTGTACATTATTTTGTTGAAAATCTTTCCAGTCCTGTTTAACATTTTCTTCTGCTCGAAATCATATAACGGTTTGTTAAAAAGTAATCAAACCTTATAATTAGCCAAAATTAGATATACATGTTACATTTAAAACTGCTAATACAAACAGGAAATTATTCCTAAACATAAATTTTCAGGCCACAGTGCAGATTTTTGCACCTATACATCATCCACTCTTCCTGTATAAAACCCATCTAAAATCCATCAGTCTCTCTGCCTCTTTTTTTCCCCTCTCCAATTAAACTGAAGTTCTCCTCCAGTAAAAATAAAGTCCATTTCCTAATTTGTAGTCTTCATTTTCACAAAAGCAACATTGCGATCTGAAAAGTTGACAGATAAAATGTCTGAAAAAGCCATTTTTATATTTCACGTCCATAATTTACCTTCTATTTCTTCTCAACTACATTTTCCTCCCAATATAAAACTGCAGCTGCACTTAAAAGCAGCACTGACTGCTCTACTAGTGACAGCAACAATCCAGCAGATGGAGTAATAGACCAGGTAAGCAAAATAGGATAGAGTTACTAAATATTGAAGGTTCTACTTAGTAAATCCATTTGCCCAGAACGGCTTACCAACTCTACCAATTAATCCTTGGCTCATAATTATTGGCAACACTGATTAAGCTACAGTATATACCTAAAATTTTAAATTTTTTATTGTAGTTAAAAAAAATCTAATGATCTAATAATTTGGTTTATGTAATGTAAACTCAAAGTGGCAATTGGGCACTCAAATTTTGAATTCCTAGACAATTTAAATTTAGCAACTTTGAATTATGGAATAATTAGATAATTTTTAACACTTCAAATTCCCAACAAGGAGCCTCACCCATTCGAACTTCTAATATGGGCTATCAGCAGTCTAAGCGCCCCGCTGGAAACACATTGTTGTGAAAATATCCCCCAATTCCCACACTTTTGTTTCTCACTAATGGTTTTCCATACTGTTTCAATTCTCAGATTAGACACTAAATATTAAAGACCACATTTGCATATTAGCTCGAAAAATGTAGTTTACATAAGAAATAGGAACAGGATTAGGCCATATGACCCCTCGAGCCTGCTCCGCCATTCAATAAGATCACGGCCTTCCGCCTTACCCTATCCCGGAACCAATGCGCCAGTCATCAGTGCGTACGCCCCAACACTCGATGCAACGGATGAGGCTAAAGAGGGTTTTTATTCCAACCTCGAGACATCCTGTCCTGCATCCCCAAGGACGACAAATTGATCCTCCAAGGAGACTTTAATGCCAGGGTCGGCAAAGACACAGTCCTCTGGGGAGGTGTGATTGGCAGAGAGGGGGCAGGGAAATCCAACTCCAACAGCACCCTACACCTGACAAAATGTCGAGAACACAAACTCATCACCAACACCCTGTTCCGCCAGAGGGACAAATACAAGGCATCATGGCAACACCCTCGCTCCAAACATTGCCACCTGCTGGACTATGTCATTGTCGGAGCCAAGGATCACAAGGATGTGTGCTGATCTGATCGTGGACTCAGCTCCACTTCCCTGCATACTCCCCATAACCCCTTATCGTTTAAGAAACTGTCTATTTCTGTCTTAAATTTATTCAATGTCCCAGCTTCCACAGCTCTCCGAGGCAGCAAATTCCACAGATTTACAACCATCAGAGGAAATTCCTCTGTATCTGTTTTAAATGTGCGACCCCTTAAGATCGTGCCCTCTAGTTCTAGTCTCTCCCATCAGTGGAAACATCCTCTCTGCATCCACCTTGTCAAGCCCTCTCATAATCTTATATGTTTCGATAAGATCACCTCTCATTCTTCTTACTTCCAATGAGTAGAGGCCCAACCTACTCAACCTTTCCTCATGTCAACCCCCTCATCCCTGGAATCAACCTAGTGAACCTTCTCTGAACTGCCTCCAAAGCAAGTATATCCTTTTGTAAATATGGAAACCAAAACTGTACGCAGTATTCCAGGTGTGGCCTCACCAACACCTTATATAGCTGTAGTAAGACTTCCTTCCCTGCTTTTATACGCCATCCCCTTTGCAATAAAGGCCAAGACACCATTGGCCTTCCTGATCACTTGCTGTACCTGCATACTATCCTTTTGTATTTCATGCACAAGTACCCCCAGGTCCCGCTGTACTGCTCAAACGATTTAAAGAAATTGGTTCAAAGGCAGCAGTGGCAACAAAGTCAGTGTGCAGCATCACAGAGTACTGAGAGAAAATATCCTCCTCGCCATTCCATTTACATCAACTCCTCAATGTGAAGGCCAAACATTTCCACAAAAGGAAGAGGGTTTGGGGGAGGGGTAGAAGAAAAACAGAACACATCAGAAAACAAGTACTCAGGGATACTCCAGTGGATCTCAGCGATTATTTAATGAACACAACACTAGCAGACCTATTAGGAGCTGGTCACTTGTGGACCACGCTGCATCTCCCTCCCTCCCCCAAAAAGACGAGAAACTGTGGTCATCACTCCAAATCACTGCTTACTAGCAGAACATAGTTCAAATATTAGGGATTAATAAGTGTAAAATCTAAATACATTTTAAACTGCTCTCGACAAAGAATGCACAAATAGTATCTCCTAATTTCCCCAACGCTACCATCTTGCCACACTGCAGTTAATTTTTCATTACCCCCAGTCCTCTCCAAACACATCTCTTCAGAGACTTATGCCTGCTCACTTGATCCTCTCTTAGACCCCAAAAAACCATGGTTTCACGTCTCCTAACTATTCGGCATCCATTCCTTACCCCTTTCATTTATATATTTGCTTTTACAACCCCTCAAACCACCTTAAGGTGTTTTGTATGTCAAATAGCAAATTGTGTCTGAACCTGGACGCGAACTTCAATACAGTTTATCCAAGCAACCAGTGGTCTGTGCATACAAAGAAAAATGTTTTGTTCTTTGATGAATCTCTTTCTAATTAAGCTTCAGAATGAAAATAATAGATGGAGTCTGAATAATTGGTAAATTACAAATGAGCCTAAGCAACTCCTGTGCAGAGTAGTCAAAAGCAATTAATACCCAACCAGGTAATTTTTTGTACTGCTTCTGTTTAATAAATATTGCACAACAGTGCCTTTACTAAACAACTGAACAGTTATTGAGTAAGGAAGAATATATGTGTGGCACATCAGGTGTAACAGCACAATGGATGGTACTGAGTCGCTGGAGAAATACCACCAACGATGCCTTTGCAAGATCCTACAAATCCCCTGGGAGGACTGACACACCATTAGCGTTCTCGACCAGGCCAACATCCCCAGCACTGACCACACTTGATTAGCTCCGCTGGGCAGGCCACATTATTCGCATGCCAGACACAAGACTCCCAAAGCAAGCGCTCTACTCAGAACTCCTTTACGGCAAACGAGCCAAAGGTGGGCAGAGGAAACGTTACAAGGACACCCTCAAAGCCTCCCTGAAAAAGTGCAATATCCCCACTGACATCTGGGAGTCCCTGGCCAAAGACCGCCCTAAGTGGAGGAAGTGCATCCAGGAGGGCGCTGAGCACCTCGAGTCTCATTGCCGAGAGCATGCAAAAATCAAGCGCAGGCAGCGGAAAGAGCGTGCGGCAAATCTGTCCCACCCACCCCTTCCCTCAACCACTATCTGTCCCACCTGTGACAGGGATTGTGGTTCTTGTATTGGACTGTTCAGCCACCTAAGGACTCGTTTTAAGAGTGGAAGCACGTCTTCCTCGATTCCGAGGCACTGCCTATGAAGGCATGTTTGCAGAAAATATAACCAGCAGGTATTAACATTAGATTTTCCAGTTTAGAGATATCTAATTTCATGATACAATATATGCAAGGTAGTTTATTGTATTTCCCTAGCAACACACAGCAAAAATATTGCTCAATCATGTCAGTAATGTGTAAATATCCCATAAGGCTAAATTCAACATAGAAAACATTTTTTTACCAGCCTACAAAGGTACACTGCAATCCACCTAACATATGACAAGACTACTGAATAAAACAGGTAACAAACTGTAAGGTCCCATGATATGTGAGCAAAAAGTGTGCCCAATGATAACAGAAGAACAATGTTAACAAAGCTTTTAAATTATCACTAGATGTTAATGTTAAGTACTGTATTTTAGAGTGTGAAACTTGAATGGGGGGGCGGCGAGAGAGAAACTTCAAGGCTGGGGGAGGCGGCGAGGGTGAGCTTTCATGAGCAGGGAGATGGTGGGCTTTCATTGGGGAGGGGGGTGATGGAGAACACTCGGGGGGGGGGGCGGGGGGGAGGAGGAGGAGTGGTGGAGAACACTGGGGGGGGGTAATGGAGAACACTCGGGGGGGGGGGTAATGGAGAACACTCAGAGGGGGGGGGGGTGTGATGGAGAACACTCGGGGGGGGGGGGGGGTGTGGTGTGGTGGAGAACACTCGGGGGGGGGGGGTGATGGAGAACACTCGGGGGGGGGGAGGGGGGGGGTGTGGTGTGGTGGAGAACACTCGGGGGGGGGGGGTGATGGAGAACACTCAGGGGGGGGGTGATGGAGAACACTCGGGGGGGTGGGGTGATGGAGAACACTCGGGGGGGGGGGGGGTTGTGATGGAGAACACTCGGGGGGGGGGGGGGGGGGGTTGTGATGGAGAACACTCGGGGGGGGGGGTTGTGATGGAGAACACTCGGGGGGGGGGGTTGTGATGGAGAACACTCGGGGGGGGGGGGTGATGGAGAACACTCGGGGGGGGGGGGGGTGTG
Organism: Pristiophorus japonicus; assembly: GCF_044704955.1. Taxonomy (NCBI): domain Eukaryota; kingdom Metazoa; phylum Chordata; class Chondrichthyes; family Pristiophoridae; genus Pristiophorus; species Pristiophorus japonicus. Next base: position 153,212,631 of record NC_091986.1, on the reverse strand, counting down.
ATGGAGAACACTCGGGGGAGGAGGAGGAGGGGGGGGGGGGGTGTGATGGAGAACACCCGGGGTGGGGGGGTGATGGAGACCATCCCGGGAGAATTCTGCGGGGTAGGAGAGCGCGAGTGATTGGATCCTAAAGACTGATTTTACACTATATATTTAAACTAAAACGGTAATTTTGTGGGCCCAAATGTAGTGTTTTTTCATTTACATAAGTCAATGCAGCTTTATTGTGCGTGTGAAACTTCGTGTCTGAATTCTATTACCCGAAATCGGTTATGTACACATTTTTCCTTCATGAAACAGGGCGGTTATTTATAAACTACTGGTTTACCCTGGGATTACACAAGATTTTAACTTCACGTTTTGGTATAGTACGGCTTCAGAGATTACCTTTTCTACTGTCATCTATCTCGTTAGGGGCTTATAATTAAAAGGGATCTAACATTTAAGTAACATATGATAGTAAATTTGATTATAGTTTTCCCACAACGCCACCTCTCGCTAAAAAATAAATTCAGGAGCGCACTATCGATACTCCGATCGATAAGAGAAAGAGGCTGTGTACCAGAGTAATGCAATGGCGTTTTGGTGCCAGACTCTCCGCAAGTGGAGACCCGGGCTGCAGGCCTCACTTCACAGACACAGCGCCCGACTCCATGTTCAATAAAACACAGCGGGAGTGACCGTCGTCCATATTTCCCGTCCTCTCACCTCAGTAACCTTCATATCCACTATCCTCTCCACCTCGTACACATCTTCCTCGGCTTCGCTTTCTTGTTCCGATTTGTCCGTAGCCTCCGTCGCCATGATTGTTACCGTTGTCTCCCAGCAGCTTGCACTGCCTTCCACACCAAGCCGCCGATTATTTTTTTTCGAAAAAAACTCCAGAGGAAACGAAAATCTGGGGGGGAGGGGTGAGGGCGGAGTGTTGTTGATAGTAAATGACGTCGGCTCAAGCCAATCAAAAGCGAACTCATAATGACTGACAATACATTTTAGCCAATCGGAGATCACGACAGTCAATGGTTGTTGACGTCCCTGTCCCTGTCCCGTCAATGGCAATCCGGCTCCCCTCCCCCACCCCGACCACCAGTAGGAGGCACCGAAGGCGGAGTTAGTGTGTGGAGTGAGAGAGGGGGATGTGGAGTGAGAGAGGGGGAGGGGGAGAATCGAGTCAAATATAAAAAATTACATAGTTTAATCACCAACCATAGCCAACGTCTTTTGATTGACATTTAGTTCCACCAATTAAAACCCCATCAACAACTACTTGCATTTATATATAGTCCTTAACGTAATAAAGCGGCTCAAGGCTCTTCAGCAAATGTGTTCATCCCTGCTCGGGGTAGTGCTCGAAGACAATGTTAGTTTCTGCGTTTTCCGAATCAGATCGAATGGAAATGGTATTGTGAGGAGAGAGGAAAGAAACATTAACGTTATCAGACAAGGGATAGATTAGCTGAATGCAAATAGCTAAAGTTATCAGGCGCCTACTGAATTTGGTTCTTTTAACAAATGTTGTTGGTCTATGAAAAAGCTTCAGCGTCATGATGAGAGCCTATTTCCCAGTAACTGTGTATTGGCCGGGGGCGGATTAGGAGCAGAAATATATTCAGTTTGTAGTTGAGAAGTACTATGTGTTCATGGTGGCTTTTCGTCGATATATTTTAGTCCATAAGATGGTGGTTGTGACCCACCGTTGAACCTGACGGGAATCTCGAGCGGTGGTTACGCCCAGGCCTGGGGGTAACACTGCAGTCAGTGTTTTTTTTCCTGTAATGTTTCAAACTCACTCCAACCTAAAGCAAGAACAGTGAATCAAACGAATAGTTTTTTGACTATGGAACAAATATTAACACTTTTATAATGTTGGGTTTTGGTTGCAGTGATGTGTGCAAAAGTATCAATCGTCTCAAAACAGGCTTTTAGTTTATTCATAACATTTGTGGTAGGTAAAAAATCTTTCTTGCACACACCTCTTGGTTAAGTATTCACCTTTTTTGGTGAACCAGCTGTCCACGTATGTGCTTAAGTGTCCCAAATTAGCTACTAAAAAAATCCACATTGGTAGTTTCTACTTGCCTGCTTATGAAGTACAGTTTTCTAGCACTAACCACTAAGGTCAAAATTCACAAAAGGGGGAAAAAACAATTTTTTTAATGGTTTATATTAACAGGAAATATATCTAAACACAATTAATTGTTCATCTGGAAGTGATCTTTCTGCCCATTAAGTGGTTGCTGTTAGCTACCGTTACATTTATTTGTGCGCAAAAAGTTGCCCACTACAATAGAATCATTGAAATTTACAGCACGGAAGGAGGCCATTTTGGCCCATTGTGTCCGTGCTGGCCAACCAAGAGCGATCCAGCCTAATCCCACTTTCCAACTCTTGGTCCCTAGCTCTGTAGCTTACGGCACTTTTAAGTACACATCCAAGTATTTTTTTTAATGTGGTGAGGGTTTCTGCCTCTACCACCCTTTCAGGCAGTGAGTTCCAGAGCCGCACTACCCTCTGGGTGAAGAAATTTCCCCTCATATCTCCTCTAAACCTCCCCCCAATTACTTAAAATCTATGTCTCCTGGATGTTGACCCTTCTACCAAGGGAAACGGGTCCTTCCTAACCACTCTATCCAGGCCTCTAATAATTTTATACGCCTCAATCGGGTCTCCCCTCAGCCTCCTCTGTTCCAAAGAAAACAGACCTAGCATCGGCATCTCCAATCTTTCCTCAAAGCCAAAATTCTTTAATCCAGGCAACATTCTTGTAAATCTCCTCTGCACCCTTTCCAGTGCAATAACATCTTTCCTGTAATGTGCTGACCAGAACTGCAAATAGTACTCCAGCTGAGGCCTAACCAGTGTTTTATACAGTTCAAGCATAACCTCCTTGCTCTTGTATTCCATGCCTCGACTTATAAAGACAAGTATTCCATATGCCTTCTTAACCACTTTACCTGGCCTGCTACCTTTAGGGATCTGTGAACCTGCACACCAAGGTCCCTTTGTTCCTCTACACTTTTCAGTGTCGTACCATTTAATGTGTATTCCCTTGCCTTGTTCGACCTCCCCAAATGCATTACCTCACACTAAGCCGGATTGAATTCCATTTTTCACTGTTCTGCCCACCTGACCAGTACATTGATATCTTCCTGTAATCCGCAGCTTTCTTCTTTATCAACCACACAGCCTATTTTAGTGTCATCTGCAAACATTAATCATATCCCCAACATTCAAGTCCAAGTCATTGATATATAACACAAACAGCAAGAGACAAAGCCCTAAGCCCTGCAGAACCCCACTGGATACAGCCTTCCAGTTACAAAAACACCCATCAACCATTACCCTCTGTTTCCTGTCTCTGACCGAATTTTGGATCCAACTTGCCACTTTGCCCTGGATCCTGTGAGCTTTTACTTTCATGACCAGTTTGTCATGTGGGACCTTATCAAAAGCTTTGCTAAAATCCATATACACTACATCATACACACTGCCCTTATCGACCCTCATTGTTACCTCCTCGGAAAATTCAATCAAGTGAGTCAGACACGATCTTCCCTTAACAAACCATGCTGACTCCTTGATTAATCCATGCCTTTCCAAATTAAGATTTATCCTGTCCTTCAGGATTTTGCCAATAATTTTCCCACCACTGAGGTTAGGCTGACTGGCCTGTAATTACTTGGTCTATTGCTTTCTCCCTTTTTAAACAAAGGCACAACATTAGCAGTCCTCCAGTCCTCTAGCATCACTCCTGTAGCCAGAGAGAACTGGAAAATTATGGTCAGTGCCTCTACTATTTCCTCTTTATTTCTCTTAACAGCCTGGGATACATTTCATCAAGGTCTGGGGATTTGTCCACTTTCAAAGCTGCTAAGACCCTTGATATTTCCTCTGTCACTATGTTTATCTCATGTAATATTTCACACTCCTCCCTCATTGCAAAGTTTGCATCGCCCCTCTCTTTTATGAAAACAGATGCAAAGTATTCATTAAGAATCATATCCACATCTTCTGCCTCCACACACACATTTCCTTTGTGTCTCTAATAGGCCCCACTCTTTCTCTAGTTATTCTCTTGCTCTTAATGTAGTTATAAAACATATTTGGGTTTTCCCTGATTTTACTTGCCAACATTCTTTCATGCTCTCTCTTTGCTTTCCTGATATCTTTTTTAATTGCACCCTGCATTTCTTATACTCCTCTTGAGACTCTGCAATATTGAGTTCTCAGAATCTGTCATAAGTTTCTCTTTTTTTCTTTTTCATACCCTGTATGTCCCTTGACATCCAGGGGGCTCTAGATTTGTTAGCCCCACACTTTTTTTTAAAGGGAACATACTTGCTCTGTACCCTCAGGATCATTTCCTTGAATGCATCCCATTGCTCTGACACTGATTTTCCATCAAGTAGCCGTTTCCAGTCCATCTTGGCCAAATCCATCTCAGCTCAGCAAAATTGGCTTTACCCCAATTGAGAACTTTTTTTCCTGGTCCACCTTTGTCCTTTTCCATAACTACCTTAAATGTTACTGAATTATGATCACTAGCATCAAAATGCTCTCCTACTGATATCCCTTCTACCTGCCCGTCTTCATTCCCCAAAACCAAGTCCAGAACCGCCCCCTCCCTTGTTACATACTGGCTAAAGAAGTTCTCCTGAATGCATCTTAGGAATTCCGCACCCTCTGTACCATTCACACTACTTTTTTCCCCATTTAATATTAGGGTAGTTGAAATCCCCCACTATTACAGCTTTATAGTTTTTGCACTTCGCAGCAATCTCCCTCTGACTGTTTGGGGGTCTATAGTCCACTCCCATTAGTGTCATCGCCCCTGTTTTGTTCTTCAATTCAATCCATATGGGCTCATTTGATGACCCCTCTAACATATCATCCCTTCTCACAGCTGTAATTGTTTCTTTAATTGATACTGAGACCACTCCCCTCCTTTTTTACCCCCCTCTCTATCCCGTCTGAAAACCCTGTAACCAGGAATGGTGAGCTGCCATACCTTTCCTTCTTTCAGCCATGTCTCAGTAATGGCTATAATATCGTACTGCCAAGTGTCTATCTGTGCTCTGAGCTCATCTGCCTTATTCCCTATACTCCTCGCATTGAAGTATATACCATTTAGTAGTGCCAAACTCCCTTGTTGTCTATTTTCCAGCCCTTGTTTCCTCTGTCGACCAAATTCACTTTCTACTTTTCTGCTGCCCAATTCCAGCACTGCTTCTCTGGTTCCTATCCCCCTTCCAAGCTAGTTTAAACCCTCCCCATCAGCACTAGCAAGCTCTCCCGTGACGATACTGGTCCCGGTTCTGTTCAGGTGCAACCCGTCTGGCTTGTACAGGTCCCACCTCCCCCAGAAACGGTCCCAATGCCACAGCAATCTAAAGCCCTCCCGCCTGCACCAACTCTCCAGCCACGCATTCATCTTGTCTATCCTCCTATTTCTGTACTCACGAGCACGTGGCACCAGCAGTAACCCGGAGATTACCACGTTTGACGTCCTGCTTTTTTAGTCTCTCCTAGCTCCCGAAACTCTGGCTGCAGGACCTCATCCCTCTTTCTACCTATGTCATTGCTCCGATTTGGACCATAACCTCTGGCTGTTCACCCTCTTCCCCAAGAATGTCTTGAAGCCACTCAGTGATATCCTTGACCCTGGCACCGGGGAGGCAACATACCATCTTGGAGTCACGTCTGCGGCCGCAGAAACGCCTGTCTGCTCCCCTGACTATCAAATCCCCCACCACTATTGCTCTTCCATTCTTCTTCCACTCGTCCCCGTGCAGCTGAGAGCTGAACCACCCGTGGTGCCGTGGACTTGGTTCTGGCTGCACTCCCCAGAGGCACCATTGCCCTTATTATACATGTATACTTGTATTTACTCTGTACAGCCATCAGAGGGCTCATCCCTTGGAGTCCCAAGGGATCGCATAATCCCTTGGGAGCACAGGTATTTAAGGAAGCTTCACAGGTTAGAGAGGCACTCTGGAGACCTGCAATAAAAGACTACGGTCACACTTTACTTTGAGCTCACAGTGTTCAGTCTGACCCTTTCTCCATACACAACAACTCTTGAAGAAATACAGATAGCGAACCCAAAGATGCAGAGAACAGTGGGCATCCTGGAGAAATTCTCGGAGGGAGATGATTGGGAAACTTTTGTGGAGCACTCGACCAATATTTTGTGGCCAACGAGCTAGATGGGGAAGAGAATGCTGCCAAATGAAGGGCGATCCTCCTCACCGTCTGTGGGGCACTAACGTATGGCCTCATGAAGAATCTGCTCACTCCAGCGAAACCCATGGAGAAATCATACAATGATTTGTGCACACTGGTCCGAGAGCATTTGAACCCGAAGGAAAGCGTTCTGATGGCAAGGTACTGGTTCTACACCTACAAAAGGTCTGAAGGCCAGGAAGTGGCGAGTTATGTCGCCGAGCTAAGACGCCTTGCAGGACATTGCGAATTTGAAGGACATTTGGAGCACATGCTCAGAGACTTTTTCGAACTTGGCAGTGGCCACGAAACCATACTTCGCAAATTTTTGACTGTAGAGACCCCAACCTTGAGTAAGGCCATAGCGATAGCCAGGCGTTCATTACCACCAGTGACAATACAAAGCAAATCTCTCAGCACACAAGTACTGCTACAAATACTGTGAATAAAGTGATGTTGTTTTCGAATCGTAACGTGCAGGGCAGGTCACAAATACCTGCAGCTACACGTCCGCAGATGTCTCAGAGTCCACCATCAAGGGTGATGAATGCAAGGCCGTTAACACCTTGTACCGTACATGATGAGAGAAAGGGTAGAGATCGAGCTAGACCAGCTGAAAAGAGAGGACATAATTTCACCGATCGAGTTCAACGAGTGGGCTAGTCCTATCGTCCCAGTCCTCAAGGGAGACGGCACCGTCAGAATCTGTGGCGATTACAAAGTAACTATCAATCATTTCTCCCTGCAGGACCAATATCCACTACCAAAGGCCGATGACCTCTTTGCAATGCTGGCGGGAGGAAAGACGTTCACGAAGCTGGATCTGACTTCAGCCTACATGATGCAGGAACTGGAGGAATCATCGAAGGCCCTCACCTGCATCAACACGCACAAAGGTCTTTTTGTTTATAACAGATGCCCGTTTGGAATCCGATCGGCGGCGGCGATATTATAGAGGAACATGGAAAGCTTACTGAAGTCGGTCCCGCACACCGTGGTCTTCCAGGACGACATCTTGGTCACAGGTCGGAACAGTCGAGCATCTGCAGAACCTGGAGGAGGTTCTTAGTCGACTCAACCGTGTGTGGCTCAGGTTGAAATGCTCGAGGTGTGTTTTCCTGGCACCTGAAGTGGAGTTCCTGGGAAGGAGGATTGTGGCGGACGGCATCAGGCCCACCAACGCGAAGACGGAGGCAAGTGAGAACGTACCGAGGCCACAGAATGTGACGGAGCTGCGGTCGTTTCTGGGACTCCTGAACTACTTTGGTAACTTCTTACCGGGTCTCAGCACACTGTTAGAACCACTGCATGTCTTACTACGAAAAGGGGATGAATGAGTTTGGGGCAAAAGCCAAGAAAATGCCTTTGTAAAAGGAGGCAAAATTGTTATGCTCAAACAAATTGCTTGTGTTGTATGATCCATGTAAGCGTTTGGTATTAGCATGTGATGCGTCGTCATATGGCGTCGGGTGTGTATTGCAACAAGCTAATGATTTCGGGAAACTACAACCGGTTGCTCATGCATCCAGGAGTCTGTCTAAGGCTGACTACAGCATGATTGAGAAAGAAACGTTAGCATGTGTTTATGCGGTAAAGAAAATGCATCAATACCTGTTTGGGCTAAAATGCGAATTGGAAACTGACCACAAGCCACTCATATCCCTGTTCTCCGAGAGTAAAGGGATAAATACCAATGCATCGGCCCGCATCCAGAGATGGGCGCTCACGTTGTCCGCATACAACTACGCCATCCAGCATATGCCAGGCACAGAAAACTGCGCCGATGCTCTCAGTAGGCTGCCATTGCCCACCACGGGGGTGGAAATGGCGCAGCCCGCAGATTTAGCCATGATTATGGAAGCATTTGAGAGTGAGCAATCACCCGTCACTGCCCGGCAGATCAAAATCTGGACAAGCCAGGACCCCTTATTATCTCTAGTCAAAAGCTTTGTGCTTCACGAGAGCTGGTCCAGTAGCCCAGTGGAAATGCAGGAAGAGATAAAGCCGTTCCAGCGACGCAAAGATAAAATGTCTACACAAGCAGACTGCCTTCTGTGGGGCAATCGAGTAATGGTCCCCAAGAAGGGCAGAGATACCTTCATCAATGATCTCCACAGTACCCATCCAGGCATCATAATGATGAAAGCGATAGCCAGATCCCACGCGTGGTGGCCCGGTATCGATGCGGACTTAGAATCCTGCGTTCACAGATGTAATGACATGCTCGCAGTTAAGCAGTGTACCCAGGGAGGCGCCGCTAAGTTTATGGTCTTGGCCCTCAAAACCGTGGTCTAGGGTACACGTCGACTATGAAGGCCCGTTCTTGGGTAAAATTTTCCTTGTGGTTGTAGTCGCGTACTCCAAGTGGATTGAATGGGAGATAATGTCGGCTAGCACGTCCGCTGCCACTACTGAAAGCCTGCGGGCCATGTTTGCCACACACGGCCTACCCGATGTCCTGGTGAGCGACAACGGGCCATCTTTTACCAGTGCTGAGTTCAAAGAATTCATGACCCATAATGGGATCAAACATGTCACATCTGCCCCGTTTAAACCAGTGTCCAATGGTCAGGCAGAAAGAGCAGTGCAAATCATCAAACAAGGCTTGAAGAGGGTAACTGAAGGCTCACTGCAGACTCGCCTATCCCAAGTCCTGTTTAGCTACCGCATGAGACCCCACTCACTCACTCACTGCGATCCCACCTGCTGAACTGCTCATGAAAAAGGCACTTAAGACAAGGCTCTCGTTAGTTCACCCTGATCTACATGAACAGGTAGAGAGCAGGCGGCTTCAACAAAGTGCATACCATGATAGCGCAAGTGTGTCACGCGAGATTGAAATCAATGATCCTGTATTTGTATTAAATTATGGACAAGGTCCCAAGTGGCTTCTCGGCACTGTTGTGGCCAAAGAGGGGAGCAGGGTATTTCGGGTCAAACTTTCAAATGGACTCAAACCCTGGAAACACTTGGACCAAATCAAACACAGATACACGGACTATCCTGAGCAACCCACCTTGGACCCTACCTTTTTGATCCTCCAACATAAACATCAGTGGCAGCCGGCACCATGGTTGACCACGAAGCAGAACTCATCATCCACAGCAGGGCCCAACATACCAGGTAGCCCAGCAAGGCCAGCTGCACAGCAGCCCAGCGAGGGCCCAACAAATAATTCAACAACACCAGCTTTCACACTGAGACGATCAACAAGGGCAAGAAGGGCCCCAGATCGACTCACATTGTAAATAGTTACACTATTGACTTTGGGGGAGAATGTTGTTAAACATGTATATTTGTATTTACTCTGTACAACCACCAGAGGGCTCATCCCCTGGAGTCCCAAGGGATCGCATAATCCCTTGGGAGCACAGGTATTTAAGGAGGCTTCACAAGTTGGAGAGGCACTCTGGAGACCTGCAATAAAAGACTAAGGTCACACTTTACTTTGAGCTCACAGTGTTCAGTCTGACTCTTTCTCCATACACAACAGCCCTCACCAGTACTCAGAACAGAATACTGGTTGGAGAGCGAGATGCACTCAGGGGACTCCTGCCCTACCTGCCTAGTCCTCCTCTTCTGTCTGGTGGTAACCCATTTCCTCCCTGCCTGCACAGTCTTTAACTACGGGGTGAGCACCTCTAGAAACGTGCTATCCATGAAATTTTCAGTATCGCGGATGCACCCCAGTGACTACAACTCCTGTGAAACTGGACTCCAGCATGAATTTGTCCATCATGAAAAGAGGGTGAAAAATTGTAGTACGGGAACTGATGAAAAAAAGGGGGGGAAATTGTAGTATTGGAATCGACTCATTTTCTCTTTGCCATTCAAGTTTCTCTGGAACATGTACCATACCATCTCTTCCCTGAGAGGTTTGGCAGGACAGCAATGCAATTTGCAACCAGTCAACAGAAAGGTGAGGGCAGTCCAGAGTCCAGTCCTTAGCCTTTAAAATGCACCTTCTCTATCTCCAATCCCTTCTTCCCAGTATGTCTTCTCCAATTTTTCTTTCCAATGGGAAAATATTAGTGTGTTAATTCTGCACCACATTTCACTAAGATCATAAACTTGGGGAATTACTGGTATAAATGATGAGTCAGCATGTTGGAGCTTCAACATACTGCAGCACCAAGCTGCCCGAAGGTTTGCTTAGAACATAAGAACATAAGAAATAGGAGCAGGAGTAGGCCATTTGTTCCCGCGAGCCTGCTCTGCCATTCAATAAGATCATGGTTGCTCTGATCTTGGCCTCAACTCCACTTTCCAGCCCACTCCCCATAATCCTTGACTCCCTTATCATTCAAAAGTCTGTCTATCTTCACCTTAAATATATTAATTGACCCAGCATTAACAGCTCTCTGGAGTAGAGAATTCCAAAGAGTCACGACCATCTGAGAGAAAATATTCTTCCTCATTTCTGTTTTAAATGGGCAACCCCTTATTCTGAAACAGTTCCCCTTAGTTCTAGATTCCCCCACGAGGGGAAGCATCCTCTCTGCATCTAACTTGTCAAGCCCCCTTAGAATCTTATACGTTTCAATAAGATCATCTCTCAGTCTCCAATGAGTATAGGCCCAACCTGCTTAACCTTTCTTCATAAGACAAACCCTTCCGAAAGGGGGAAGGGAAGAAAGAACGAAAGGGAAGATCTGTGATAAGGTTCTTTCTTCCCCCCTTTCAGTGCTCCTTAAGAATCTGTTCTTTTCGAACATTCGCCAGTTCTGACGAAGGGTCATTAACCTGAAACGTTAACTCTGTTTTTCTCTCCACAGATGCTGCCTGACCCGCTGAGATTTCCAGCATTTTCTGTTTTTATTTCAGATTCCAGCATCTGCAATATTTTGCTTTTGTAGTATGTTGATTAATTCTGATTATAGCATGCTCTTCATTGTAGCCATGGTCTCACTGAAACCGTCCTTTCTCCTTCAAAGAGGGCACAGGCAATTAATTGCCTTAAAGTTGAAGGCATTATGAAAGTTTCTGGAATTACCATGCATGCCACTCTGCTGGAGGTTGCATGCTGTGTCTGCATACAGGTTAAAACTTTCTTTGGTCATACAGGGGGCAGTATTATGCACAGCGGCCTAAATGACACAATGGATGCAGCTGGACTCTACGAAAGCCAGCAGTGCTGTAGAATTCTGTTGCCCTTTCAAATTGCTGCTGTTGAACAGTGGCAAAAGTGAAGAAGTAGTTGGCCCTACTGAATAATGCCTAAGATAGCAGTGGATGGAAAACTAACCAACACTACAGCTGTCCCCCACTGCTAATCTGAAAAGGACATGTATAAAAATGGAATTTCAGACCTTAACCTCTGCCCATATTTTGCTCCCTTTCCTCCTTTTTTTTAAACCTCCGCCCCCCCCCCCCCCCGGCAACCCCTGATCTTATGTATTTTTTTCTCTCTCTCTCTGTTTCCCATGGCAGCTGGTAATTATTTCACCATTCACACCCTATCTAGACTCATCTTTTTCTAACTTCTGCCATTACCATCTCAAATCGGCCCATCATCCCTTTTGTCTCTCAAATCTCACCCTATCACAGACCTTCCGGTTTATTCTTTCCTCCCCACCCCCTTTCAGTGCTCCTTAAGAATCTGTTCATTTCGAACACTCTCCAGTTCTGACAAAGGGTCATCGTAGTAATGAGAATGGGGACAGCATCAAACAAGAAATTAGGGATGCGTGCAATAAAGGTACAGCAGTTATCATGGGCGACTTCAATCTACATATTGATTGGGCTAACCAAACTGGTAGCAATGCGGTGGAGGAGGATTTCCTGGAGTGTATTAGGGATGGTTTTCTAGACCAATATGTCAAGGAACCAACTAGAGGGCTGCCCATCCTAGACTGGGTAATGTGTAATGAGAAAGGACTAATTAACAATCTTGTTGTGCGAGGCCCCTTGGGGAAGAGTGACCATAATATGGTAGAATTCTTTATTAAGATGGAGAGTGACACAGTTAATTCAGAGACTAGGATCCTGAACTTGGGGAAAGGTAACTTCGATAGTATGAGACGTGAATTGGCTAGAATAGACTGGCAAGTGATACTTAAAGGATTGACAGTGGATAGGCAATGGCAAACATTTAAAAATCACATGGATGAACTTCAACAATTGTACATCCCTGTCCAGAGTAAAAATAAAACGGGGAAGGTGGCTCAACCGTGGCTAACAAGGGAAATTAAGAATAGTGTTCAATCCAAGGAAGAGGCATATAAATTGGCCAGAAAAAGCAGCAAACCTGAGGACTGGGAGAATTTTGTAATGCAGCAGAGGAGGACAAAGGGTTTAATTAGGAGGGGGAAAATAGAGTATGAAAGGAAGCTTGCTGGGAACATATAAAGCTTCTATAGATATGTGAAGAGAAAAAGATTAGTGAAAACAAACGTAGGTCCCTTGCAGTCAGATTCAGGTGAATTTATAATGGGGAACAAAGAAATGGCGGACCAGTTAAACAAATACTTTGGTTCTGTTTTCACGAAGGAAGACACAAATAACCTTCCGGAAATACAAGGGGACCGAGGGTCCAGTGAGAAGGAGGAACTGAAGGATATCCTTATAAAGCGAGAAATTGTGTTGGGGAAATTGATGGGATTGAAGGCCGATAAATCCCCGGGGCCTGATAGTCTGCATCCCCGAGTACTTAAGGAAGTGGCCATAGAAATGCTGGATGCATTGGTGATCATTTTCCAACAGTCTATCGACTCTGGATCAGTTCCTATGGACTGGAAGATAGCTAATGTAACATCACTGTTTAAAAAGGAGGGAGAGAGAAAACAGGGAATTATAGACCGGTTAGCCTGACATCAGTAGTGGGGAAAATGTTGGAATCAATTATTAAAGATGAAATAGCAGCACATTTGGAAAGCAGTGACAGGATCGGTCCAAGTCAGCATGGATTTATGAAAGGGAAATCATGCTTGACAAATCTTCTGGAATTTTTTGAGGATGTAACTAGTAGAGTGGACAAGGAGAACCAGTGGATGTGGTGTATTTGGACTTTCAAAAGACTTTTGACAAGGTCCCACACAAGAGATTAGTATGCAAAATCAAAGCACATGGAATTGGGGGTAATGTACTGATGTGGATAGAGAACTCGTTGGCAGACAGGAAGCAGAAAGTTGGGATAAACGGGTCCTTTTCAGAATGGCAGGCAGTGACTAGTGGAGTGCTGCAGGGCTCAGTGCTGGGACCCCAGCTCTTTACAATATAAATTAATGATTTAGATGAAGGAATTGAGTGTAATATCTCCAAGTTTGCAGATGACACTTATCTGGGTGGCGGTGTGAGCTGTGAGGAGGATGCTAAAAGGCTGCAGGGTGACTTGGACAGGTTAGGTGAGTGGGAAAATGCATGGCAGATGCAGTATAATGTGGATAAATGTGAGGTTATCCACTTTGGGGGCAAAAAAACTAAAGCAGAATATTATCTGAATGGCGGCAGATTAGGAAAGGGGGAGGTGCAATGAGACCTGGGTGTCATGGTTCATTAGTCATTGAAAGTTGGCATGCAGGTACAGCAGGCGGTGAAGAAGGCAAATGGTATGTTGGCCTTCATAGCTAGGGGATTTGAGTATAGGAGCAGGGAGGTCTTACTGCAGTTGTAAAGGGCCTTGGTGAGGCTTCACCTGGAATATTTGTCTCTTAATCTGAGGAAGAACATTCTTGCTATTGAGGGAGTGCAGCGAAGGTTCACCAGACTGATTCCCGGGATGGCGGGACTAACATATGAGGAGAGACTGGATCAACTGGGCCTTTATTCACTGGAGCTTAGAAGGATGAGAGGGGATATCATAGAAACATAAGATTCTGATGGGACTGGACAGGTTAGATGCAGGAAGAATGTTCCCGATGATGGGGAAGTCCAGAACCAGGGGACACAGTCCTAGGATAATGGGTGGGCCATTTGGGACTGAGATGAGGAGAAACTTCTTCACTCAGAGAGTTGTTAATCTGTGCAATTCCCTGCCGCAGAGAGTTGTTGATGCCAGTTCATTGGATATATTCAAGAGGGAGTTACATATGGCCCTTACAGCTAAAGGGATCAAGGGGTATGGAAAGAAAACAGGAAAGGGGTACTGAGGGAATGATCAGCCATGAACTTACTGAATGGTGGTGCAGGCTCGAAGGGCCGAATGGTCTACTCCTGCACCTATTTTCTATGTTTCTATGTTGTTATGCCTAAGAAAGGCAGAGAGAAATTTGTACATGATCTACATAGCACTCATCCCGGTATTGTCATGATGAAAGCCATTGCCAGGTCTCATATATGGTGGCCTGGAATTGACTCTGATCTGGAATCATGTGTGCATCAGTGCAACACTTGCATGCAGCTAAATAAAGCATCAGCAGAATCGTCGCTGAGTCTGTGGTCGTGGCCATCTAAACCATGGTCCAGGATCCACATCGACTTTGCAGGTCCCTTCCTTGGAAAGATGTTTTTAGTTGTGGTGGATGCATATTCCAAGTGGATAGAGTATATAATCATGTCATCCAGTTCATCCACAGCTACCATTGAGAGTCTTCGTATCATGTTTGCCACTCATGGTCTGCCCAACATCGTTATAAGCGACAACGGATCTTGCTTCACTAGTCTGGAGTTTCAAAGAGTTCATGAAATTCAATGATATCAAACATGTGCGGTCAGCACCATTCAAACCCGCATCTAATGGTCAAGCAGAGCGTGCTGTCCGAACCATCAAGCAGAGTATGAAATGTGTAACTCAAGGTTCACTGCAGACTTGCTTGTCATGCATATTGCTTAGTTACAGGACAAGACCCACACGCTTACCGGGATCCCCCCTGCTGAAATATTGATGAACAGAGGTCTCAAGATCAAGCTCTCTCTTGTCCACTCTGACTTGAACGATCATGTTGAATACAGATGTCAAAGCCAGCAGTGGTATCATGATTGCGCTGCTTGTTACGCGACATTTCTGTTATGTATTAAGTTATGGCCAAGGTCCCAAGTGGATCGCCGGTACTGTTACGGCCAAGGAGGGTAACAGAGTGTTTATCGTCAAGCTCAAGAATGGGCAAACATGCAGGAAACATGTTGATCAGATAAAGCTGCGGCACACGGATGAACCGGAACAGTCTGAGGAAGACGCAATCAGTGACCAACCAACCTACCCCCAGTCATCAGAGGACTCCGCTGTTATCAATGAATCTGGACTTTCAATCCCTGACATGGTCATTGCCACTCCCAACAGATCGGCTACCTAGCCCCCAGTCATAACAGACACAGAACGCTCGCCCAAGGCTGGAGTTGAACTTAGACGATCAACTCGGGAGCAGAGAGCCCCGGATAGTCTCAATTTGTAAAAAGACTGTTACTAATATCTTAAAGGGGATGTTGTCATGTATGTATGCTTGGAGTTACTAGCCACCAGGTGGCACCACTGTCGGAGGTCATTGGGCTGTACGCACGTGTCTGCGGCCCAGGTATAAAAGGCAAGCCATCATGTAATGTAGTCACTTTGGGCACGAATAAAGCAGAGCCAGGTTTGTACCTGTGTTAGTTTACAGTATTCAGTCTATCGAGTTATTACATACATAACAAAGTTTCTCGAGTAAAGTGAGGCAGAGGGCTGGGAATGCCCTTCCCAACTTGTCTGTATCCCAAGTTTGGTCCAACACCTACAGCAAGTGCAGGCCCAGTACTACTTATTGAGAACCCACACAAATCCTAGGCCAGCCTGGTCAAGTGCGGATCTGCTGTAATGGTTTTCCGCATCCATTAAATGGAGATTTTTCTAAACTTGGGCATTGGTTTAAATTAAGAGCCGAGATCAAAAACTAAACATTCAAAACTTGAAAACTTAATTTAATTAAATAAAATACATTAGAGATGGCAGGGCAGGCGATGTGTTGCACCTGCAGCATGTGGGAGCTGGCAGATACCAGTGTGATCCATGGCGACCACATCTGCTGTAAGTGTTGGCGGCTCAAGGAAATTTGACACCGAGTTGATGAGCTGGAATCCGAGCTTCAGACACTGCAATACATTAGGGAGGGGGAGAGTTACCTGGATGCAACATTCCAGAAGGCAGTCACATCCCTTAGCTTAAATAATTCAAATTTGGTCTCAGGTCAGGGACAGGAGGATGTGACTACGAGTGAGGCAGGTATGGGGACCCAGGATGTAGTGATAGAGGTTGCACTATGCTTTTGTCATGAAGATAACCATAGCCAGCCTCAACATCAACGGCGACAGAGAGGCACACCGTAGATTTAACAATTTTTCGCTACTACGGGAGGGGAAATATGCGGTATGTTTCCTGCAAGAAACCCACACCGTTCCGGGAGACAAGGCCACGTGACTCCTGGAATGGCAAGAAGAGGTCTGCATGAGTCACCTCACTGCCACTTCTTGTGGGGTGGCTATCTTGCTGGCCCCACATCATCAGCTGGAGATCTTGGGGGTCGAGAAGCCTGTGCCAGGCCGCTTGCTCCATTTCATTGTAGTGTCTCTGCATCTTGTTACAAACTCACACGAGGCATGGATATATCAGACACAGTCACTCTGTGACCTTCACTTTATTTCCAGGACTGAAGAGTCTTGACCCTGGGTGGGACCTCCCCTTTTATACCTGGAAGCCCGGGTGAGGAGCTCACTCCCTGTGGTCAGGGTGTGCATTACAAGGATACGGGTACAGTATGCATGAGTTACAGTTAAATACTTATAGTCATTGCAAGATTGTGAAATACATGACATCACCTCCCCCCTTAGGTCTTTTAGTTTCAGAGGTTAAGTCTATCGGGTGGTCGGCGCTCTCTCGTGGAGCGCTGCAGTTGCGACTCTGGTGGCTGAGCCTCAGCACGCGTCTCTGTCACTTGAGGTGATTCCGGCCTGTCCGGGCTGGCCGCAGGGACTGTGCATGCTGAGGGCTGCCTTTGTTGCTCGTGCGCTGGCAGTGGTGTGGGTGCTATCTCATCATGCTCTTCTTCCGGTTCCTCCGTGTCTGCACTGAACCTTGTCTTTACTTGGTCCAAGTGTTTGTGGCATATCTGCCCATTGTTTAGTCTGACCACCATGACCCTGTTTCCTTCTTTGCCAATTACGGTGCCCTCAAGCCATTTGGGTCCCAAAGCATGGTTAAGAACAAATACCGAGTCATCTATTTCTATACACCTCCCCCTTGAGCCTCGATCATGGAGCTCGGTTTGGGACTGGCGCTTGCCCTCAACAGTGTCTGCCAGGGCTGGGTGAATGAGGGACAGCCGCATCTTGAGCGTGCGTTTCATGAGGAGTTCCACTGGCGGGACTCCCGTGAGCGAGTGCGGCCGGGACCTGTAGGCCAGCAGGAGGCGCGATAGGCGGTACTGAAGGGAGGGTCCTTGGATGCGTAGCATGCCCTGCTTTATGACTTGGACCGCCCGTTCCGCCTGGCCATTGGAGGCCGGCTTGAACGGCGCTGTCCCGACGTACTTGATCCCATTGCCCGACATAAACTCTTGGAATTCATGGCTTGTAAAACACGGGCCATTATCGCTGACCAGGATGTCCGGCAAGCCGGGGTTCGCGAAAACCGTACGCAGACTCTCCATAGTGATGGATGTTATGCACGAGTTCAATATGATGCACTCGATCCACTTCGAGTATGCATCGACAATGATCAGGAACATTTTTCCCATGAACGGGCCCACATAGTCTACATGAATGCGTGACCATGGCCTGGTGGGCCAGGGCCACGGGCTGAGTGAGGCCTCCCTGGGGGCATTGCCCAGCTGGGCACACGTCGTGCACCTGCGAACCCAGTGTTCCAGGTCTGAGTCAATCCCCGGCCACCATACATGTGACCAAGCAATGGCCTTCATTAACACGATGCCAGGGTGCTCGCTGTGGAGTTCCCTGATGAACGCTTCCCTTTCTTTCTGGGGCATGACTCCCCGGCTGCCCCATAACAGGCAGTCAGCTTGGATGGAGAGTTCATCCATCCGTCTCTGAAACGGCCTGACTTCCTCGGGGCACGCCCTGTGTGCGGGCGCCCAGTCCCCAGTCAGGACACATTTCTTTATCATGGATAGGAGGGGGTCCCTGTTGGTCCAGAGTTTGATCTGTTGGGCTGTGATGGGGGAGCCCGCAGTGTCAAAAGCCTCAACGGCCATGACCATCTCAGAGCTCTGCTCCGACGCCCCCTCGGTGGCGGCCAGTGGGAGCCTGCTTAGCGCAACAGCGCAATTTTCGGTGCCTGGCCGGTGCCGTATGGTGTAGTCATACGCAGCCAGCGTGAGGGCCCATCATTGTATGCGAGCTGATGCGTTAGCGTTGACAGCCTTAGGCTGTTGGACAACAGCAACAGGGATGTTAACGGCTTGTGGTCCGTCTCTAGCTCGAACCGTCTACCAAAAAGGTACTGGTGCATCTTTTTCACACCGTACACACACGCAAGTGTCTCCTTCTCGACCATGCCATATCCACGCTCTGCCTGGGAGAGCGACCTGGAGGCGTAAGCCACCGGTTGGAGTCGTCCGTCATCGTTACCCTGCTGCAAAACACACCCAACCCCGTAGGATGACGCATCGCATGTTAAAACCAGTTTTTTTACAGGGGTCATATAAAGTCAACAGTTTGTTGGAACACAGCAGGTTCCTCGCCTTATTGAAAGCCCATTCTTGACAATCCCCCCAAGACCATTCACAACCTTTACGCAGGAGCATGTGTAACGGCTCCAACAATGTGCTTAAGTTCGGCAGGAAGTTCCCAAAATAGTTCAAGGGTCCCAGGAATGATCGCAACTCCAACGTGTTGCCGGGCCTAGGCGCCCGGTGAATCGCCTCAGTTTTTGATTCAGTGGGCCGGATCCCATCTGCGGCAACCCTCCTGTCCAGGAACTGGACCTCTGGGGCCAAAAACACGCACTTGGTCTTTTTCAGCCGCTGGCCTACCCATTCCAATCGGCGTAGCACCTCCTCCAGGTTGCGGAGGTGTTCCTCAGTGTCTCGACCCATTATAAGGATGACGTCATGGAGCACGATCATTCCAGGGATGGACTTGAGCAAGCTTTCCATGTTTCGCTGAAAGATAGCCGCTGCCGAACGAATGCCAAACGGGCACCTGTTGTAGACAAATAATCCTTTGTGCGTCGTGATGGTGGTCAGAAGCTTGGAATCTTCAGCCAGTTCCTGAGTCATGTAGGTCGAAGTGAGGTCCAGCTTCATATACAGCTTACCACCTGCCAGCGTGGCAAAGAGGTCCTCCGCTCTCGGGAGCGGGTATTGGTCTTGCAGCGACACTCGGTTGATAGTGGCTTTGTAGTCGCCACAAATCCTAACCAAGCCATCTGCTTTGAGGATGGGAACAATGGGACTTGCCCAGTCGCTGAATTCAACGAGCGAAATTATGCCTCTCTGAGCAGCCTGTCCAGTTCACTTTCAATTTTCTCACACATCACGTACGGCACCGCTCTAGCTTTGTGGTGCACTGGTCTGGCATCCGGAGTGATGTGTATCACTACTTTGGTGCCCTTGAACGTTCTGACACCGGGTTGAAAGAGTGACTCGAATTTTTGCAATACCTGCGAGCATGAACTTCGCTTCACAGATGAAATGACGTGCACATCCTCCCATTTCCAATTCATCTCAGCTAGCCAACTCCTCCCCAAGAGCGCGGGGCCATTTCCCGGAACAATCCAGAGTGGCAGCCGGTTCTGTGACACATTATGCGTTACCACCAAGTTTACACTGCCTAGCACTGGGATGATCTCTTTGGTGTACGTACGTAGCTGCGTCTCAATGCATTCCAATTTGGGCCTGCTAGCTCTGTGTGGCCATAGTCTCTCAAATTGTTGGGTGCTCATGAGGGACTGGCTAGCTCCGGTATCCAGCTCCATGTGCACCGGGATGCCATTCATCATCATGGGTGGCCTTTTGGTGTATAGCTGTGGGCTTCGGCCACATGAACTCTCTGAACTTCAACATCCATGGTTGTTTCCCAGGCTTCATCCTGCATTTCAGACCCCTCATCTGGTTCGTCTGTCTCGCAGATTAGCCTCGCTACTGCCTTTTTGCACATCCTGGCCAGGTGTCCCTTGACATTACAAATCCTACAGGTGTAAAGCTGGAACCTGCAGATTTTTGCAGTGTGTCTGCCCCCACATCTCCAACATGAGCTAAGATTGCTGTTAACAAAAGGGCTATTCCCAGGCATTCCTCTCTGATGGTTCGTTTGGCTGTTTCTAAGCACTCTGATGGAGGGTGTTAATTGTCCCATCACAGGATGCATTGTTCTTCGTGATGGCTTGAATTGCCGATCCCCTTTCCATTGTCCCTGTTGCAGGCCCACCCTGGCGCTAGTGGCTGCCTGGACGGTGTCGAATTGCCCTTGCCTGCCTACCTGGACGGTGTCGAATTGCCCTTGCCTGCCTGCCTCGACGGTGTCGAATTGCCCTTGCCTGCCTGTGGGGTGCTGTGTCCTTTTTACAACATTAACTCCCTGGTTCATCGCAACATTGAAACCAGGGCTGTGTGTGTAAATTAGTTTGGTCTCCTCTTCCCCTGCCATGAAGGGCTGAGCTATCAACGCCGCCCCTTCTAAAGTCAAATCCTTAGTCTTTATGAGCTTCCTGAAAATGCCGGCATGATTAATGCCCTCGATGAAAAAGTCCCTTAACATCTCCCCCCTGCAGGCATCGGAGAACTTACAGAGACTGGCCAAACGCCGCAGTTCCGCCACAAAATCCGAGATGTTTTGACCCTCCTGACGCCGGTGAGAGTAGAACCGGTGCCAGGTCATGTGTACGCTACTTGCCGGCTTGAGATGCTCATTGATCTGCTGGCTGAGCTCTTCGAAGGACTTATCCGCTGGCTTTTGGGGTGCGAGCAGGTCTTTCATCAGCGCATACATCTGTGGACCACAGCTGGTCAGTAGATGCGCCCTCCGCTTGTCAGCCACTGTCTCTTCCAGCCAGTCCTTTGTGACAAAGCTCTGCTGGAGTCTTTCCACAAAGGCGTTCCAGTCTTCACCCACACAGTAGCGTTCTTCTGTGCTGCCGGTGGCCATCCTCGTGGTTCGGTGATTCCCGTTTCTCGTCGCCAGATGTAGTGTCTCTGCACCTTGTTACAAACTCACACGAGGCATGGATATCTCAGAGACGGTCACTCTGTGACCTTCACTTTATTTCCAGGACTGAAGAGTCTTGATCCTGGGTGGGACCTCCCCTTTTATACCTGGAAGCTCGGGTGAGGAGCTCACTTCCTGTGGTCAGGGTGTGCATTACAAGGATACGGGTACAGTATGCATGAGTTACAGTTACATACTTATAGTCATTGCAAGATGGTGAAATACATGACAGTCATGGTTCGCCTGGGGGATGTGCCGCTCCATTTAGTGAAGGTGTACGCCCCCCCAGCCCGGCCCGCGGCAAGTGCACTTCTTCGAAGAACTGCCCACTCTTCTAGGCTCAGTCGAGGTTGGCGACTGCATTGTCCTCGGGGGGGGATTTTAACTGCACCCTTGAGGTTATGGTGAGACATGGGCAAGGTTCACGTCCGTTTCTTCTGTCAAGAGTACGTGAAGGGGTTGACCAAGAGGCGGGAGACCAGGGTGGGACGCCTGGAGAAGGAGGTGATCGACCTGGAAGCCCGTCTTGGTCAAGTCGTCGAGGACCCGGCCCTGCGGACGGTGTACGAAGTGAAGAAGGCCGCACTGAAGGACCTGCAGCTTGTTGGGTCCCGAGGCGCGTTCGTGAGGTCGCGGATCCGGTTCCTCCGGGACCTGGACCACGGCTTCCCCTTCCACTCGCTGGAAAAAAGACAGAGGGTCTGTAAGCAGCTCTTGATGCTGCTGGCCGACGACGGATCTCTGGTCTCGGATCTGGAGGGCATCAGCAACAGGGCCCAAGACTGCTACGGGGCTCTGTTCTCTCCAGATCCATCCAGCGAGGAAGCGCGTAGAGTTTTGTGGGAGGACCTGCCGAAAATCTGGATGCTTCGCTAAGCCTGGCGGAGCTGACTGGTGCCTTCAACCAGCTCTCGAGGGGAAAGTCCCCAGAGTTGGACGGGCTGACCGTGGAGTTCCACAGGGCGTTCTGGGACATCTTGGGGGGCGACTTGCGCGGGTCCTGGGGGAAAGTCTGGCGACCGGGGAGATGCCCCTCTCTTGGCGCAGGGCAGTCATCATCCTGCTGCCTAAGAAGGGCGATCTCCGCCTACTAAAGAACTGGAGCCCGGTCTCCCTCCTTGGCACGGATTACAAAATTTTTGCCAGGGTGATGCCTGCTCGCCTTGACGTGTGCTGGACCACATGATCCACCCCGACCAGTCCTACACGGTCCCAGGCCGGACAATCCACAACAACATCCATCTGGTCCGGGACCTGGTCCACCATTCACAGGAAGCTGGTCTGTTGGTCGCTTTCCTTTCCCTAGACCAGGAGAAGGCGTTCGACGGGGTGATCGGATCTTGAGTATCTGTTCGGGACGCATTTCGTCGCCCAGATCCGACTTTTGTACACCGCCGCGGAGTGTCTGATTAAGGTTAGTGGACTTTGATGGCGCCCCTTCGCTTTGGGAGAGGGCTGCGCCAGTGACGCCCCATGTCCAGCAAGTTATATGCCTTATGCATGGAGCTTTTCCTGCGCCTCTTGCGGAAGAGTTTGACGGGACTGGCTCTGCAAGGTCTGGGCGTGGAGGCTGTCCTCTTGGCTTACACCGATGACATGGTCGCGGATCCCGCTGACCTGC
Source organism: Pristiophorus japonicus (assembly GCF_044704955.1). Lineage (NCBI taxonomy): Eukaryota > Metazoa > Chordata > Chondrichthyes > Pristiophoridae > Pristiophorus > Pristiophorus japonicus. The sequence continues at coordinate 153,189,719 of NC_091986.1, read as the reverse complement.
GGAGGATGCGTGAGGGCCAGGAGATTTACTCGGCCGCATCCTCTGCCAGGATCAACTGGGAGAAATGTTCCTGACTCCTGGTGGGTCAGTGGTGGGTAGACTCCCTGCTGGAGGAGCTCAGGCCTTTTGCCTGGAGCATGACCCATCTCTCTCTATCTGGGAGTCTACCGTAGCCCTGTCAAGGAAGCCTGGCAGGTGAACTGGAGGCCAAAGTCGCTGCTCGCCTAGGCCGTTGGACAGGATTGCTCCGAGTGCTGCCCTACAGGGGTCGAGCGCTAGTCATAAATCAGCTGGTGGCCGCTATGTTGTGGTACTGGTTGGTCACTTTGACCCCTTCCCCTGCATTTGTCACCAAGGTACAGGAGAAGCTGGTGGACTACTTCTGGAACAACAGGAAGCACTGAGTCTCCCGCTTCGGGAGGGCGGTCAGGCGTTGGTGTGCGCCAGCACCCAGCATGCAACGTCCCATCTTCAGACCCTGCAGAGATACCTCTACGTCGAGCCGCCTCCTAGATGGTGTGCGCTGGCGACGTATTTCTTCCGCCAGCCGTACTGCCTCAATTATGATGCACAGCTTCTGTTTGTGAGTCTGGGGGGAAGTCAGGACCGCTGTCCTTCTGGAGCCGCTACTCAGGAACCTCCACGACCACAGTTTTAGGGGGCAGGCGGATGAGAGGGCTGTGGCTGGCGAGATGACCACGGTCAGGGACCTGCTCGATGGCGGAGGAGCGGGCTGGATGGCGCCAGACGAGCTGGCACAGTGCCTATCCTGGGCCGATATCCGGCACGCGGCCAATGCCATCGAGTCGCTAAAAACAGCACTGGGCCCTGACTCAGTTAGGTGTGTCGAGGAGGCCCAAGCACGTGGGGAGATCCCGTCTGAACTGCCCCCGTCTGAACGGAATTCCTCATTGGTGCCAATCCCCAAAACCTCCCTCGGGAGACGGCGCTTCACAACTTGAGCCTCAGTTCTGCGCAGAGGGTATTCCTGTACGGGCTGCTCTTGCACATTCTCCACGTTGCCATCCTCGTCTGTAGTCTGGACACGCCATGGCGTACCATTATGCCGCCCGGAGGAGGTGGGGGTACCCAATGGAGTGCTCTCTACGCGGGAGTCCTCCCCTTATTTATTGGGGACTTGGACTGGAGGGTGTTGCACGGAGCAGTCCCATGCAGTAAGTTTTTAAGTCGGTTCACGGGCTCCCAGGCCGCCTGCAATTTCTGCGGTCTGGAAGAGTCCGTGTTCCACGTTTTTATTGAGTGTGCGAGGTTGCAGCCCCTCTTCCAATATCTGAAGGGGCTGCACCTCAAATTCTGGTTGCAATTCAGTCCCACACTCCTGATCTTTGGGCACGCTGTGTGGAGGGGAGCGGGTAGGTCTGAGGGCCTCCTCATAGGACTGCTCCTGGGCATGGCCAAAGAGGCCATCTCCTGTTCCAGGCAGCGGGCGGTCGAGGGGGTCATTCAGCCCTCTCTTCCACGGTTACATTCAAGCCAGGGTGTCCCAGGAGATGGAGCATGCGGTGTCCGCCGGTACGCTCGCGGCCTTCCGCGAGAGGGGGGCACCAGAAGGACTGGAGTGCACCCTGGCAGCCAAATTTTAATTTGATTTAAGTTACTGCAAAAGTTTAATTTGTTTATTGTGTCGGTTTTAGTGCCCTCCCCCACTTTTAGCCAGGGGGCACATGTATAATTTGGGTGTCTGGTGCCCTCAAAAAACCCCCCCAAAACACAAGTGGGCACTTGATTTAATGTTTATGTTTTACAGCTACAACTCTAAAATAGTTGTCGTGATGGAGAAGCCTCAACCCTTGCTCTTGTCCAACAGGTATGAGGTTCTTACTCCCAGTGTGGTCGAGAGCAGGGACTGCAGGGAGAATGAGCAAACTGACCACAGCACCGTGGTACGGCGGCCATTCAAGTTGGGGGGGGTGGGGGGTGAAAGTAAAAAGAAATGTGGTAGTTGTCATGTTTGTAACCTTCACATAACTGTAACCTTTACGTAACAACACTGTACACTGTACAGGGGATGAACTTGTGGGAGACACTCCTCACCTGGTCATCCAGGTATATAAAGGGAGGTCCCACGCAGGGTCAGCACTTCTTGGTCCTGGGAATAAAGATTCAGGTCACGTAGTGACCTTGTCTGCAGTACATGCCTCGTGTGATTCTATAGTAAGGTGTAAGGATACTACAGTAGTGGTAAGGGACAGTATAGTTAGGTGGACAGTGTCATGTATTCAACTATCATTGTAACCCATGTATAAGCTGACCTAAGTTGTACACCTTGAGAACATTGACCACAAGGGGGTGAATTTGTGGGAGACACTCCTAACCTGGACTTTCAGGTATAAAAGGGGAAGCTCTACCCACCTTCATCACTTGAGGTCTTGGTAATTAAGGTAACTGGTCACAGAGTGACCTTCTCTCAAGTATGGGCCTCGTGTGCATTTATACTGTATAGTAAGGACATATCATTGGCGACGAGAAACTGGCCACTAGCAACACAGAAGAGAGATACTGTGTTGGTGATGATTGGGACGACTTTATTGAGAGACTACAGCAAAGTTTTGTCACTAAGGAATGGTTGGGACAGGGTTCGGCCGACAAATGCAGGGCTCACCTCCTGACGGTTTGTGGATCCAGAACGTACTCCCCGATGAAGGATCTTCAAGCGCCAGTGAAGCCGGCGGACAAGACGTTCGAAGAGCTCAGGAAGTTGATCGGGGAACGCCTTAAACCGGCAAGCAGCATGCACATGGCGAGACACCGGTTTTACACGCACCGGCGGCGAGAAGGGCAAAGCGTTCCTGACTTCATGGCAGATCTCCGGTGACTGGCGAGCCTATGTAAGTTCACAGATGCATGCAGAGCGAAGATGCTGCGAGACTTTTTTATTGAGGGCATCGGGCTCGCTGGAGTTTTCAGGAAAGTGATTGAGACCAAAGACTTGACCTTGAAAGCGGCGGCTCTGATAGCCCAGGGGAGGAAGAGACCACAATGATGTATAACAAAAATCTTGGCTCAAATGCAGTAAACGACCATGGAGTCAACATTGTTAACCCAGCACACAGTTCTCTAGGCAGACAAGGGCAATCGGACATGCCCCAGCATGTAGTCAAACCCAAAGGGGGAATTCAACAGAGAGAATGGCAAGCTGAACGGCGATTCATGCCATCGCAATGGACAATGCGGCCAGTAATGGGGCCATCGACACCTGTTAATGGTGTGCTTAAGGACAGTTACAGAGACAGTCAGAGACGATCGACTGGTAATGGACCTTTTGTTTCCAACAACGGGGCCTCCAGCTCATGCCGGAGGTGTGGAGGCAAACACCCAGCCAGAGCTTGCAGGTATCAGCAATATACCTGCAGAAACTGCAACGTCAGCAGTCACTTGGCGCGTAGGTGTAGGAAGCCTGCAGCCAGGTTGATGTACGAGGAGGATGGGCCCAATGTAAGCTTTACGAGGTCAAATGAATACTGGGGGAAATCGCTGGAAGCTGAAGTTCAGCGAGTTCATGTGGAGCACATATACCAGGACGCCACCGATAATGATGAAAGTGCTCCTCAATGGCATCCCAGTATTAATGGAGCTAGACACGGGGGCCAGCCAGTCCCAGATGAGTATCAAACAGTTTGAAAGGTTGTGGGTGTCCAAGGCCAGGAGGCCAAAATTATTGTCGATTGACGCACAGCTACGGAATATACAAAGGAGATCATTCCGGTGCTAGGCAGCGCCACAGTAGTCGTGACCCACAAAGATTCGGAGAACAGGTTGCCACTCTGGATTGTCCCGGGAGACGGTCTCGCACTACTGGGGAGGAGTTGGCTTGCTGTCATGAACTGGAAATGGGGCAATGTCAATGCAATTTCTTCTGTGGAGCGAGTATCATGCTCACAGGTCCTGGACAAATTTGACTCATTATTTCAACCCGGCATCGGCACTTTCATGGGGGCCAAGGTAGTGATTCACATAAACCTGGATGCCAGGCCAGTGCACCACAAGGCCAGAGCGGTGCCGTATGTGATGCGGTAAAATATAGAATGCGAATTGGACCGCCTGCTGAGGGAAGGCATCATCTCGCCAGTCGAATTCAGTGACTGGACGTGCCCGATTGTGCGGTGCTCAAGGCGGATGGGTCGGTCAGGATATGTGGCGATTACAAGGCCACCATCAATCAGGTGTCACTCCAAGACCAGTACCCGCTACCGAGAGCGGAGGACCTCTTTGCGATGCTATCCGGTGGCAAACTTATTTCAAAATTGGACTTGACCTCAGCTTACATGACCCAGGAGCTGTCGAGTGAGTCGAAGAAGCTGACCACCATCATGACACACAAGGGGTTGTTTGAGTACAACAGATGTCCGTTCGGGATTCGTTCGGCCGCCACGATCTTTCAGCGAAATATGGAAAGCCTCCTCAAGTTGATTCCAAGGATGGTGGTTTTTCAAGACGACATCCTCGTCACGGGTCGCAATACTGAAGAACACCTCCACAACCTGGAGGAGGTGCTACGCAGACTGGACCGGGTAGGGCTGCGACTGGAAAAGGCGAAGTGCATCTTCTTAGCTCCAGAGGTAGAATTCCTGGGGAGGAGGGTAGCAGCAGACAGGATCAGACCCGCTGCGTCCAAAATGGAAGCGATCCAGAGAGCACCCAGACCCCGTAACACGATGGAGCTGTGTTCGTTCCTGGACTATTTTGGTAACTTTCTTCCCAAATTGAGCACGCTGTTAGAGCCGCTACACGTGCTCCTCCACAAAGGTCGCAATTGGGTCTGGGTGGACAGCCAGGAAAGAGTTTTTGATGGAGCATGCAACTTGTTATGCTCCAACAAACTGTTAACATTATATGACCCATGTAAGAAACTTGTTCTAACATGCGATGCGTCGTCTTATGGGGTCTGGTGTGTGTTGCAGCATGTGAATGCCAATGGTCAGTTACAGCCGGTAGCTTATGCCTCCAGAAGTCTGTCTCAGCCAGAAAGGAGCTACGGGATGGTAGAAAAGGAAGCGCTAGCATGTGTATATGCAGTAAAAAAAATGCACCAGTACCTGTTTGGCAGGAAATTTGAGCTGGAGACAGATCACAAACCCCTAACATCCCTTTTGGCCGACAACAAAGCCATAAATGCGAATGCATAGGCCCGCATACAAAGGTGGGCACTTACGTTAGCCGCCTATGACTACACAATTCGGCACAGACCGGGCACTGAAAACTGCGCCGATGCACTCAGCAGGCTCCCACTAGCCACCACTGAGGGGGCAACAGAACATAAGAACATATAAGAACATAAGAATTAGGAACAGGAATAGGCCATCTAGCCCCTCGAGCCTGCTTCGCCATTCAAAAAGATCATGGCTGATCTGGCCGTGGACTCAGCTCCACTTACCCGCTCGCTCCCCATAACCCTTAATTCCCTTATTGGTTAAAAATCTATCTATCTGTGATTTGAATACATTCAATGAGCTAGCCTCAACTGCTTCCTTGGGCAGAGAATTCCACAGATTCACAAGCCTCTGGGAGCAGAAATTCCTTCTCAACTCGGTTTTAAATTGGCTCCCCCGTATTTTGAGGCTGTGCCCCCTAGTTCTAGTCTCCCCGACCAGTGGAAACAACCTCTCTGCCTCTATCTTGTCTATCCCTTTCATTATTTTAAATGTTTCTATAAGATCACCCCTCATCCTTCTGAATTCCAATGAGTAAAGACCCAGTCTACTCAATCTATCATCATAAGGTAACCCCCTCATCTCCGGAATCAGCCTAGTGAATCGTCACTGTACCCCCTCCAAAGCTAGTATATCCTTCCTTAAGTAAGGTGACCAAAACTGCACGCAGTACTCCAGGTGCGGCCTCACCAATACCCTGTACAGTTGCAGCAGGACCTCCCTGCTTTTGTACTCCATCCCTCTCGCAATGAAGGCCAACATTCCATTCGCCTTCCTGATTACCTGCTGCACCCGCAAACTAACTTTTTGGGATTCATGCACAAGGACCCCCAGGTCCCTCTTTCCACGCAGCATATTGTAATTTCTCCCCATTCAAATAATATTCCCTTTTACTGTTTTTTTTCCAAGGTGGATGACCTCACATTTTCCGACATTGTATTCCATCTGCCATCCCCTAGCTCATTCGCTTAACCTATCTAAATCTCTTTGCAGCCTCTCTGTGTCCTCTACACAACCCGCTTTCCCACTAATCTTTGTGTCATCTGCAAATTTTGTTACACTACACTCTGTCCCCTCTTCCAGGTCATCTATGTATATTGTAAACAGTTGTGGTCCCAACACCGATCCTTGTGGCACACAACTAACCACGATTTCCAACCCGAAAAGGACCCATTTATCCCGACTCTCTGCTTTCTGTTAGCCAGCCAATTCTCGATCCATGCTAATACATTTCCTCTGACTCCGCGTACCTTTATCTTCTGCAGTAACCTTTTGTGTGGCACCTTATCAAATGCCTTTTGGAAATCTCAATACACCACATCCATCGGTACACCTCTATCCACCATGCTCGTTATATCCTCAAAGAATTCCAGTAAATTAGTTAAACATGATTTCCCCTTCATGAATCCATGTTGCGTCTGCTTGATTGCACTATTCCTATCTAGATGTCCCGCTATTTCTTCCTTAATGATAGCTTCAAGCATTTTCCCCACTACAGATGTTAAACTAACCGGCCTATAGTTACCTGCCTTTTGTCTGCCCCCTTTTTTAAACAGAGGCGTTACATTAGCTGCTTTCCAATCCGCTGGTACCTCCCCAGAGTCCAGAGAATTTTGGTAGATTATAACGAATGCATCTGCTATAACTTCCGCCATCTCTTTTAATACCCTGGGATGCATTTCATCAGGACCAGGGGACTTGTCTACCTTGAGTCCCATTAGCCTGTCCAGCACTACCCCACTAGTGATAGTGATTGTCTCAAGGTCCTCCCTTCCCACATTCCCGTGACCAGCAATTTTTGGCATGGTTTTTGTGTCTTCCACTGTGAAGACCGAAGCAAAATAATTGTTTAAGGTCTCAGCCATTTCCACATTTCCCATTATTAAATCCCCCTTCTCATCTTCTAATGGACCAACATTTACTTTTGTCATTCTCTTCCGTTTTATATATCGGTAAAAGCTTTTACTATCTGTTTTTATGTTTTGCGCAAGTTTACTTTTGTAATCTATCTTAACTGAGCATGATGCTGAGATGGTCATGGTTGTTGAAGCTTTCGAAAGCGAAGGCTCACCTGTGACAGCCCGTCAGATTAAAGTCTGGACAAATAAAGACCCGCTACTGTCTTTAGTTAAGAAATGTGTCCTGAATGGGGACTGGGCAGTCACGTACGGGGCATGCTCTGAGGAATTTAAACTGTTTCATAGGCGCAAGGATGAACTCTCGATTCAGGCCAATTGTCTACTGTGGGGAAACCGAGTAGTCATGCCCCAGAGGGGCAGAGAGGTGTTTATCAGAGAACTTCACAATGAGCACCCGGGCATTGTCATGATGAAGGCAATTGCCAGGTCACACGTTTGGTGGCCAGGGATAGATGCAGACCTGGAACTTTGTGTTCGCAGGTGCAACACGTGCGCTCAGCTGGGCAACGCACCTAGGGAAGCCCCCCTTAGCCCCTGGTCCTGGCCCGCCAAGCCATGGTCACGCATCCATGTGGACCACGCAGGTCCTTTCATGGGAAAAATGTTTTTGATTGTAGTAGACGCCTACTCCAAATGGATTGAGTGTACCATTTTAAATTCAAGCATATCCTCTGCCACGGTAGAAAGTCTACGGGCAATGTTCGCCGCCCATGGTCCACCGGATGTTTTGGTCAGCAACAATGGCCCGTGCTTCACAAGCACTGAATTCCAGGACTTCATGGCAGGCAATGGAATCAACCATGTCAGAACGGCACCGTTCAAGCCGGCCTCAAACGGCCAGACGGAACGAGCAGTGCAGATAATCAAACAGGGGATGCTCAGAATCCAAGGGGGTTCCCTACAAAGCTGCTTATCATGCCTCCTGTTGGCTAATAGATCCCGACCACACTCGCTCACAGGGGTTCCACCCGCAGAGCTGCTAATGAAAAGGACGCTCAAAACCAGGTTATCCCTTATACACCCTACTATGAAAGAAATTGTTGAGAGCAGGAGTCAGTCACAATGTGACTACCATGACAGGAATGCGAGGGCGCAATGTCAATGACCCTGTTTTTGTCCTTAATTACGCTGCAGGGCCCAAATGGCTTGCAGGCACTGTGATTGCCAAAGAAGGGAATAGGGTTTTGGTAGTTAAACTTACCAATGGACAAATCTGCCGCAAACACGTGGATCAAACTAAAAGGAGGTTCAGCAACCCCATAGAAGAAGCAGAGGAAGAACACGATGTCGAGTTTACTCTACCACAGGTGACCGAACACCGGAACCAAGTGGAGGAGAGCCCAGTCACTGTGTGCAGTCCGGACAGGCCTGAGGCACCGCAAACAGCAGACACTCAGGCCAGCATCCAACAACCGGAGCCCCAACTCAGGCGCTCTACAAGGGAGCGTAAACTACCAGAGAGACTTAACCTGTGATCCCAATAAGACTTTGGGGGGGAGGTGATGTCATGTATTCAACTATCATTGTAACCCATGTATAAGCTGACCTAAGTTGTACACCTTGAGAACATTGACCACAAGGGGAACTTGTGGGAGACACTCCTAACATGGACTTTCAGGTATAAAAGGGGAAGCTCCACACACCTTCATCACTTGAGGTCTTGGTAATAAAAGTAACTGGTCACAGAGTGACCTTCTCTCAAGTATGGGCCTCGTGTGCATTTATACTGTATAGTAAGGACATATCAGACATATAGTATTCTCTGCAGCCGAGAGTGTGAGTCCCGAAGGCTATGTTGCCTGCCCAGTGCCAGGGTTAAGGACATATCCTCTTGGCTGGAGAGGAACTTGGAGTGGGAGGGGAAAGATCCAGCTGTCGTGGTCCATGTAGGTACTAATGACATAGGAAGGACAAAGAAAGAGGTTCTCCTGAGGGAGAATGAGCAGCTAGGGGCTAAATTAAAAAGCAGAACCTCAAAAGGTAATAATCTCTGGATTACTACCTGAGCCACGAGCAAATTTGCATAGGGTAAATAAGATCAGAGAGATGAACGCGTGGTTCTAAGATTGGTGTGGGAGAAATGGGTTTCATTCACGGGGCACTGGCACCAGTATTGGGATAAGAGGGAGCTGTTCGGTCCTGACGAATCGAATAACTAGGGCTGCAGATAGGGCTTTAAACTAAATAGTCGGGGAGGGATCAGGCAGAAATTAAAAGAGTCAAAGAGAAAAGAGAAGGCAATAGTGCAGGGTAGTGATAGGGGTAATGATAACCGGGGTGTGACAGGAAGGGACAGAACGTTTAAACATAAGAATGCATCAGAAAGTGGAGTCAGAGGAGGGAAAAATGGTAAAAAGTCAACATTAAAAACTCTATCTGAACGCACGCAGCATTTGTAACAAGATAGATGAGTTAATGGCACAAATAGAAATAAATGGGTATGACCTTATAGTTATTACAGAAATGTGGTTGCAAGGTGGCCAAGGCTGGGAACTGAATATTATGGGGCATTTGCCATTTCAGAAGGCTAAGCAGAAAGGAAAAGGAGGTGGGGTAGCTCTGTTAATAAAGGATGAGATCAGTGCAGTAATGACAAAAGATATTTGCTCAGAAGATCAAGATGTAGAATCAATTTGGGTGGAGATAAGAAATAATAAGGGAAAGAAGTCACTGGTGGGAGTAGTCTATAGACCCCCTAACAGTGGTTACACTATATGACAGAGTACAAATCAAGAAATAATGGAGGCTTGTAAGAAAGGTACTGCAATAATCATGGGCGATTTTAATCTTCATATTGATTGGACAAATCAAATTGGCAAAGGTAGCCTTGAGGAAGTGTTTATAGAGTGTATGCAGGATGGTTTTTAAAAAAAATATGTTGTGGCAAAGATAGCCTTGAGGAAGAGTTTAGAGAGTGTATTGGGGATGGTTTCTTAGAACAATAAGTTGTGGAACCAACCAGGGAGCAGTCTATTTTAGATCTGATAATAAGACTGGATTGATTAATTAATGATCTCATAGTAAAGCATCCTCTTGGGAAGAGTGATCATAGCATGGTAGAATTTCAAATTCAGTTTGAGGGTGAAAAAGCTAAGTCTCAAACTAGTGTCTGAACTTAAATAAAGGCAATTAAAAGGTATGAAGGCAGAGTTGGCGAAAGTGGACTGGGAAAATAAATTAAAGGGTAAAATGGTCGGTAAGCAGTTGGAAACATTGAAGGAGATATTTCATAACTCTCAGAAAAGATATATTCCAGTGAGAAAGAAAGACTCCAAGAGAAGAATGAACCATCCGTGGCTAACTAAGGAAGTAAAGGATGGTATCAAATTGAACACAAAGGCATACAATATTGCAAAGAATAGTGGAAGGCCAGAGGATTAGGACATTTTTAGAAACCAGCAAAGGATGACTAAAAAAATAATAAAGAAAACAGATTGTGAGAGTAAACTAGCAAGAAATATAAAAAGCAGGCAGTAAGAGCTGCTACAGGTATATAAAAAGGAAGAGAGTAGCTAAAGTAAACGTTGGTCCCTTAGAGGATGAGACTCGGGAATTAATAATGGGAAACAGGAAAATGGCAGACTTTGAATAAATATTTTGTATCGGTCTTCATGGTAGAAGACACTAAAAGTATCCCAATAATTAATAATCAAGGGGCTACTGGGAGGGGGGAACTTAAAATAATCACTATCACTAGAGAAAAATTAGACAAGTCCCGTGGACCTGATGGCCTGCATCCTAGGGTCTTAAAAGAAGTGGCGGCAGAGATAGTGGATGCATTGGTTGAAATCAACCAAAATTCCCTAGATTCTGGAAAGGTCCCAGTGGATTGGAAAACCGCAAATGTAATGCCCCTATTTAATTAAGAAAGGAGGGAGACAGAAAGCAGGAAACTATAGACCAGTTAGCCTAACATCTGTCATTGGGAAAATGCTGGAGTCCATTATTAAGGAAGTAGTAGCAGGACATATAGAAAATCATCATCAAGCAGAATCAGCATGGTTTTATGAAAGGGAAATCATGTTTGACAAATTTGCTGGAGTTCTTTGAGGATGTAACGAGCAGGGTGGATAAAGGAGGATCAGTAGAAGTAGTGTATTTGGATTTGCAGAAGGCATTCGATAAGATGCCACATAAAAGGTAACTGCACAAGATAAGAACTCACGGGGTTGGGGGTAATATCTTAGCATGGATAGAGGATTGACTAGCTAACAGAAAACAGAGAGTCGGGATAAATGGGTCATTTTCAGGTTGGCAAACTGTAACTCGTGAGGTGCCACAGAGATCAGTGCTGGGGCCTCAACTATTCATACTCTATATTAATGACTTGGATGCGAGTGTAATATAGCCAAATTTGTTGATGATACAAAGATAGGTGGGAAAGCAAGTTGTGAGGAGGATGCAATTAATCTGCAAAGGAATATTTATAGGCTAAGTGAGTGAGCAAAAATTTGGTAGATGGAGTATAATGTGGGAAAATGTGAGCTTATCCACTTTGGTAGGAAAAATAAAAAAAAAATGTATTATTTAAAAGGGGAAGAGATTATAAAATGCTGTGGTCCATGAAACACAAAAAGTTAGCATGCAGGTACAGCAAGTAATTCGGAAGGCAAATGGAATGTTGGCCTTTATTGAAAGGGGGATGGAGTAGGGAAGTCCTGCTACAACTGTACAGGGTGTTGGTGAGACCACACCTGGAGTACTGCGTACAGTTTGGTCTCCTTATTCAAGGAGGGATATACTTGCATTGGAGGCAGTTCAGAGAAGGTTCACAAGATTGATTCCTGAGATGAATGGGTTATCTTACAAAGAAAGGTTGAGCAGGTTGGGCCTATACTCATTGGAGTTTAGAAGAATTGAGAGGTGATCTTATTGAAACATATAAGGTTCTAAGGGGGCTTGACAGGGTAGATGCAGAGAGGATGTTTTCCCTCATGGGGAATCTAGAACCAGAGGGCATAGTTTCAGAATAAGGGGTTGTCCAAATAAAATGGAAATGAGAGGAATTTTTTCTCTCAGAGGGTTGTGAATCTTTAGAATTCTTTACCCCAGAGAGCTGTTAAGGCTGGGTCATTGAATATACTTAAGGTGGAGATAGACAGATTTTTGAATGATAAGGGCGTCAAAGATAATGGGGAGTGGGCAGGAAAGTGGAGTTGAGGCCAAGATCAGATCAGCCATGATCTTATTGAATGGCGGAGCAGGCTCAAGGGGCCAAGTGGCCTACTCCTGCTCCTATTTCTTATGTTTTTAAGTTCTTATTTCCTCCTCGCTACGCCAGGGTACTGAGCATTTCCCAGGTGCAACAAAGAGGAAAATCTTAATGATCAATTCGGTTAATAAATTTGTGCTATGCTTGCACAAATTAAAAAGTCCATTGAGCCCATGGTGACACTCCTACAGCAACAAACTTGAATTCTCAAACATAGAATCATATAACACTGAAGGAAGCCAATCAGCCCATCGTTCCTGTACTGGCTCTCTGAAAGCTACCCATTAGTTCCACTGCCCTGCTGTTTCCCCATAGCCCTGAAAATGTTTCCTTTTAAGTATATATCCAATTCCCTTTTGAAAGTTACTGTTGAATTTGCTCTTGCCACCCTTTAGGCAATGCATTGGGATCATAGAAACATAGAAAATAGGTGCAGGAGTAGGTCATTCGGCCCTTCGAGCCTGCACCACCATTCAAATATGATCATGGCTGATCATGCAACTTCAGTACCCCATTCCTGCTTTCTCTCCATTCCCCTTGACCCCTTTAGCTGCAAGGGCCACATCTAACTCCCTTTTGAATATATCTAATGAACTGGCCTCAACAACTTTCTGTGGTAAAGAATTCCACAGGTTCACAACTCTCTGAGTGAAGAAGTTTCTCCTCATCTCGGTCCTAAATGGCTTACTCCTTATCTTTAGACTGTGACCCCTGGTTCTGGACTTCCCCAACATCGGGAACATTCTTCCTGCATCTAACCTATTCAATCCCATCAGAATTTTATATGTTTCTATGAGATCCCCTCTCATTCTTCTAAATTCCAGTGAATATAAGCCTAGTCGATCCAGTCTTTCTTCATATGTCAGTCCTGCCATCCCAGGAATCAGTCTGGTGAACCTTCGCTGCATGCCCTCAATAGCAAGAATGTCCTTCCTCAGATTAGGAGATCAAAACTGTTCAAGGTGTGGCCTCACCTAGGCCCTGTACAACTGCAGTAAGACCTCCCTGCTCCTATACTCAAATCCTCTCACTATGAAGGCCAACATGCCATTTGCCTTCTTCACCGCCTGCTGTGACTGATCAATGACTGATGTACCATGACATCCAGGTCTCGTTGCACCTCCCCTTTTCCTAATCTGTCACCATTCAGATAATATTCTGCCTCCCTATTTTTGCCCCCAAAGTGGATAACCTGACATTTATCTACATTATACTGCATCTGCCATGCATTTGCCCACTCACCTAACCTGTCCAAGTCACCCTGCAGCCTCTTAGCATCCTCCTCACAGCTCACACTGCCATCCACCTTTGTATCATCTGCAAACTTGGAGATAATACATTCAATTCCTTCGTCCAAATCATTAATGTATATTGTAAATAGCTGGGGTCCCAGCACTGAACGTTGTGGTACCCCACTAGTCCTTGCCTGCCATTCTGAAAAGGACCCATTTATTCCTACTCTTTGCTTCCTGTCTGCCAACCAGTTCTCTATCTACATCAATACATTACCCCCAATACCATGTGCTTTAATTTTGCACACAATTCTCTTGTATGGGACCTTGTCAAAATCTTTTTGAAAGTCCACATATACCATATCCACTGGTTCTCCATTGTCTACTCTACTAGTTACATCCTCAAAGAATTCTAGAAGATTTGTCAAGCATGATTTCCCTTTCATAAATCCATGCTGACTTGGACCAATCCTGTCACTGCTTTCACGTCTTTAATAATGGATTCCAACATTTTCCCCACTACCGATGTCAGGCTAACCGGTCTATAATTCCGTTTTCTCTCTCCCTCCTTTTTTAAAAAGTGGGGTTACATTAGCTACCCTCCAATCCATAGGAACATCCAGAGTCTATAGAATGTTGGAAAATGACCACCAATGCGTCCATTATTTCTAGGGCCACTTCCTTAAGTACTCTGGGATGCAGACTATCAGGCCCTGGGTATTTATCGGCCTTCAATCCCATCAATTTCCTTAACAGAATTTCCTGACTAATAAGGATTTCCTTCAGTTCCTCCTTCTTGCTAGATCCTCCTAGTATTTCCGGAAGGTTATTTGTGTCTTCCTTAGTGAAGACAGAACCAAAGTATTTGTTCAATTGGTCTGACATTTCTTTGTTCCCCATTATAAATTCACCTGATTCTGACTGCAAGGGACCTACATTTGTCTTCACTAATCTTTTTCTCTTCACATATCTATAGAAGCTTTTGCAGTCAGTTTTTATGTTCCCTGCAAGCTTACTCTCATACTCTATTTTCCCCCTCCTAATTAAATCCTTTGTCCTCCTCCTTTGAATTCTAAATTTCCCCCAGTCCTCAGGTTTGCTGCTTTTTCTGGCCAATTTATATGCCTTTTCCTTGGATTTAACACTATCCCTAATTTCCCTTGTTAACCTCGGTTGAGCCACCTTCCCCGTTATATTTTTATGCCAGACATGGTTGAAGTTCATCCATGTGATCTTTAAATGTCTGCCATCACCTATCCACCGTCAACCCTTTAAGTATCATTCGCCAGTCTATCCTAGCCAATCCACGTCTCATAACATCGAAGTTACCTTTCTTTAAGTTCAGGACCCTAGTCTTTGAATTAACTGTGCCACTCTCCATCTTAATGAAGAATTCTACCATATTATGGTCACTCTTCCTCGCACAATAAGATTGCTAATTAATCCTCTCTCATTACACAAGACACAGTCTAGGATGGCCTGCTCTCTAGTTGGTTCCTCGACATATTGGTCGAGAAAACCATCCCTTATATACTCCAGGAAATCCTCCTCCACCGTATTGCTACCAGTTTGGTTAGCCCAATCTATATGTAGATTAAAGTCACCCATGATAACTGCTGTACCTTTATTGCACGCATCCCTAATTTCCTGTTTGATGCCATCCCCAACTTAACTACCACTGTTTGGTGGTCTGTACACAACTCCCACTAGCGTTTTCTGCCCTTTGGTGTTCCGCAGCTCTACCTATACAGATTCCATATCATCCAAGCTAATGTCCTTCCTTACTATTGCGTTAATCTCCTCTTTAACCAGCAACGCTACTCTACCACCTTTTCCTTTCTGTCTATCCTTCCTGAATATTGAATACCCCTGGATGTTGTGTTCCCAGCCTTGGTCACCCTGGAGCCATGTCTCCGTAATCCCAATTACATCATATCCGTTAACAGCTATCTGCGCAGTTAATTCATCCAGACAGAGAGCCTTCAGGCTTGTTTTTTTTAACACTCTATGTCTTTTTAGAATTATGTTGTAATGTGGCCCTTTTTGATTTTTGTCTTTGATTTCTCTGCCCTCCACCTTTCCTTATCACCTTTCTACCTTTTGCTTCTGCCCCCCACTTTACTTCCATCTGTCTCCCTGCATAGATTCCCATCCCTCTGCCATATTAGTTTAAACCCTCCCCAACAGCACTAGCAAATACTCCCCCTAGGACATTCGTTCCAGTCTTGCGCAGATGCAGACCGTCCGGTTTTTACTGGTCCCACCTCCCCCAAAACCGGTTCCAATGTCCCAGGAATTTGAATCCCTCCCGCCACGCATTCATCTTCACTATCCTGCTATTTCTACTCTGACTAGCATGTGGCACTGGTAGCAATCCTGAGATTGCTACCTTTGAGGTCCTACTTTTTAATTTAACTCCTAGCTCCCTAAATTCAGCTTGTAGGACCTCATCCCATTTTTGCCAAAGATTATCTATTGATAAGGAAATAAAAAGAAAAAGAAAAAGATTAAATACTCACCAAATCCACCAGCCAATCACTTACCCGCTTGGCTGTGACATCACACTTCGATTTCTTTTTACTTCTTTGTTTACTCACTGAGTAAAAAAAAAAAAAATTTTCCTCATCTCCATCCTGACATTTTTGTCAATTATCTTAAATCTGTGTCCTTTGGTTACTGACCCTCCTGCCACGATTTCTCCCTGTCTACCCATCCCTGTTACCATTTTGATAATCTTCTCTGTACCGGCTCCACAGCCTTGACATCTTTTCTTAAGTGTGGTGCCCAGAATTGGACACAATACTGTGGCTGAGGTCTAAACAGTGATTTATAAAGATTAACCAATACTTCCTTGCTTTTGTACTCAATGCCTCTATTAATAAATCCAAGAATCCAGTAAGCTTTTAACAGCCTTATCGACTTGCCCTGCACCTTCAAAGATTTGTGCATATTAACCCCAGGTCTGTCTGTTCCTACACCCCCTTTAAAATTTTACCATTTAGTTTATACTCTCATTTTTTTCCTTCCAAAATGGATCATTTCACACTTCTCTGCATTCAATTTTGTCTGCCCATTTCACCAGTCTGACTATATCTTCCTGAAGTCTGCTACTTCTTCTTCTCTATTTACTACATTTCTAAGCTTTGTATCATCGGCAAACTTTTAAATTATGCCCACTATACACAAGTCCAAGTCATTAATATATATCAAAAAGAGCAGTAAACCTAATATCAACCCTTGGGGAACACCACTGTAAACAACAGTGCACCACTACCCTCTGCTTTCAGTCTTGGCCAATTTCATATCCACACTGCCACTGCCCCTTTAATTGCAATATGTCTATTATTTGGCCCTTTATAAAACATCTTTTGAAAGTCTATATACACATCAACTGCACTATCTTCATCAAACCTCTCTGTTATTTCATTGAAGAACTCAATCAAGTTAGTCAGACACGATTTGCCTTCAACAAATCTGTATATATTATCCATAAGAATTTTATGACCAGTAGCGAGGCGACTTTCAGTCTGGGGAGATATAGGAGCTGAAATTGCCCACTGTCGGAAATGCGGCACATCTACCCTGTTTCAGATGTTTTTACTGGCGTGGTTGATGTGGTGGCCTCGAGCAAAATTCTGCTCTTTGGCTTTTTTTTTACAGCAGCCCGGAAGTCGGTCATAATGGGGGCGGAAGTACAACGGTGAGCGGAAGTTCGCACACTAGAGGGGCAGAAGTTGGGGGCGGGCAGACTGTGCTTCACTGTCACTCATCAGCGTAGCGCTGATGACGGCATCGTGCTGGCGCCTCACCACATCTCTTAAAGGGGAGAGCCGCTGCCATTATTTAAGTTAGGTCCACTGGACCACCAGGGAGGGTTTCGGCCAGACCAGTGGCCTGGCACCCAAGAGGGGGTGCCAAGCTGCCTGTTGGCGGCCCGGCCGAACCCGGGGGCATAATTGTCGGCCCGACATGGCAGTCAGTCAACAAAAAGAAAAGATAGCGACCGCAGCAGCAGGCCCTCCCCTTTAATGGCAGCCACACTGCCATTTTGAGCACACTCCAAGCAGAGCGCACCGGCAGAAAAAGCACCGCGCAGCGGGAGCAAGATTTTCTCGGCGGAATTTCGCGATCGGGGGGGCGGGGGGAGAACATCGACGGTGACACACTTAGGATGGATCAGCAGCAGCGGAGTGGTAGTGGGAGGAGCGGGTCATCGCAAGAGCGGAATTTTCAAAATGGCGGCCATTCCACAAAAAATCGGCGGCCATTCCACTCCGCAGCGTGGCTGCCAATTTCCGGCGGTAACAGGCCTTAAAGGAAGGGGTAATTTCAGCCCCATAAATTCAGTTCAAGCAAAGAAAGCACATAATCCATGAAAAAGGAAAATTATTTGTTTAATGTTAGCCAGTAAAAGTTCACAGATTTTGTTACATTAAAAATCATCAAAGTTGCATTTTAGATTAACTCAATGTAATGTGAAAGAACAGGAAATGTTACTATTTTAGACAATAAACAAACTTATTTGTACCATTTCCTACCACTATGTTTAGAAATATACTTATCCTCTTTGCTTTTAATACCCCAGGTAAGATATTTTTCCATATTTAAATGCTGTTGAATTCATTGAATGATTTGTTAAACTGGATTTCAATTGCTGAAAGCTACAATGTTCAGAGTATAGTGAACAGTTCCTGCTTCCAGTATTATTAAACTATTACCTAATTCATCATCCTGTTCTTTTATTTTTCCCAGTTAAACAACTGCTGAAGTGGTGAGCCTTTTTTGAGAGGGTCAATCTTCAACAGCTGTCGAGTCGCTGATTCCCAGTCTCTTCCTAGCTCCAGGCGACTGCAGATTGCTGGATATTGTCTGTCTGTATTTCTAGCCCATTCTACGGCTTTTTTTACATGTTCTAGTGTCCGGTATGATGTTCTGCAGAAGCCAATGAACGTTTTTAAGTATATATTCAATAAAAATATAAACCAACCAATTTTCCTGGTGTAAACATTTTTTTAATTATGCTAGTATACAATGCCATGCGATTTGTAATATTCCTCTTAAAACTAATATAGGCACTAACATCTGAAATCTGCTAAAAGTTTTTTTAATTCATGGAGAATGAACGTTCTCAAAATTGTGTGTGTGAATGAGATGCACTATAGGAGTTGCTGTTGTCTCCTTGTTCCTGTGGAACTACAATACCTAGAGTGTATTATGATAAATGAGAGAAAATTTATAAGTAGTCATTAGGCACAAGTGGGGAAGAAATTATTTCTTTTTTTTAAATAACGTGTTTTATATAGTATAAGCTACTTTAAAAAAAAGCTGAGCTAACCGTGTGGTTGGACTCCTGCCAGAGGGGGATGTCTATGAAGCACTTTGATGTTAACCTCAGACATTATGGCTGGAGTTGAAGAGAATTACGACTTGTTCTATTGCTAGTTATAGACTCAATAGTGGGTAGTGGGGGGCCGGAAAACCTTCCTGTGTGTAGTGCTGCATCAAAGACTGTTTCAGAAAAACTGCAAATTCACTGTGGGGAAATAATAGGGAGAGCAAAATACCTTTTTTATAATCATGTAAGTAACAGAGGAAAAATTAGGAACATTTTGAGGAAGAAAGTAGCAAGAAGAAAAAATATTTGTGCCTTAAGCAAATACTGCAAACTCACCATTGGAAGTGGAGAACAAAAATATCTAATGTAGTATCTAGAAGTAAGAATTTAAGGTGCCAGTCTTGGTCAGTAGAAGCACACTTGCCTCGGAGTTAGAAAGTTACAGGTACAAGAGCCCCACACCAGAGACTTGCGCACATAATCTAGATGCAGTCTTGAGGGAGTGCTGTACAGTCAGAGGAAAAATCTTTCAAATGAGATGTTATACTGAGGTTCTGTCTTCCTCCTCAGGTGGGTACTATTTGAAGGGTACCAGGAGAGTTCTCCCGGTGTTCTGGCCAACATTGGTCCCTAAACTAAAATCACTAAAAAAAAATGATTCTCCAGTCACTTTTCTCATCAATTAGTGAGATCTTGTGCACAAATTGTTTGCTGCATTTCCCTCACATTACAACAGTGACTACATTTCAAAAGTACTTAATTGGCTGTGTCGTGCTGTAGGATGGCTTGGGTTGTGAAAGGTGCGACATAAATGGAATAAAAACAGAAAATGATGGAAATACACAGCAGGTCAGGCAGCATCTGTGGAGAGAGAAACAGAGTTACCATTTCAGGTCGATGACCCTTTGCCAGAACTGGAAAAGTTAGAGATGTAACAGATTTTTAAGCAGGTGTAGGGGCAGGGAAAAGGGGGAGGGGAGGAAAGAACAAAATGGAAGGTCTATGATAGGATGGAAGGCAGGAGAGATTAAAAGACAAAATGGATGATGGTGCAAGGCAAAAGATGATCCCCTCCCTTCATCTTTCAGCATTCTGAAGAGACTGCTCCCTCCGTGACACCCTGGTTCACTCCTCATTCACCCCCAACAACATTTCCCCTTCCCACAATACCTTCCCGTGCAAGCGCAGGAGATGGAACACCTGCCCTTTTACCTACTCCCTTACCACTGTCCAGAGCCCCAAACACTCCTTCCAGGTGAAACAGCGATTTACTTGTATTTCTTGCAATTTAGTATACTGTATTCGCTGCTCATGATGTGGTCTCTTCTGCATTGGGAGACCAAATGCAGATTGAGTGACTGCTTTGCGGAATATATCAGTTCAGTCTGTAAGACCCCAAGCTTCCGGACACCTGTAACTTTAATTCTTCGCTCCACTCCCACTTTGATCTCTCCGGCCTCAGCCTCTTACACTGTTCCAACGAAGCTCAACGTAAAAGCTCGAGGGACTGCACCTCATCTTTCGATTAGGCACTTTACAGCCTTTTTTTTCTCTCTCACATGGCAGCTGTTGATGATTCTGCTATTCCCATTTACACCTCATCTAGTCATCTTTTGTTTCTTAACTTGTCCCACTACCATCTCCTTTTGCCTTGCACCATCATCCCTTTTGTCTTTTAATCCCTCCTGCCTTCCATCCTATCAGTCCTTCCCTTTTGTTCTTTCCTCCCCTCCCCCTTTCCCTGCCCCTACACTTGCTTGAAAATCTGTTACATTGCTAACGTTTTCCAATTCTGATGAAGGATCATCGACCTGAAATGTTAACTGTTTCTCTCTCCACAGATGCTGCCTGACCTGCTGAGTATTTCTAGCATTTTCTGTTTTTATTTCAGATTTCCAGCACCCGCAGTATTTTGCTTTTGTATTACTGCATAAATGGAAGTTCTTTTTGGAGAACAAAGAACAAAGTTGTTCGCATCTTGAGCTAGTTTTGTAAAATGTGATTTAAAAAAATGATATTTACCATTTACATTGAGGTATGTACTTTTCAGTATCAATAAGGTGTCCAAATGTTTTTATCTTGAGCCTGGAATGTGATGTATTGCTTCAGTAAATTTGCTGTTTGTTAGCAATAGGTGGATCACTTGTTATTAAGTTGCAGCAGGACTGTGGTAAGTATTGAAAACTGCAACCCAGCTTCTGTACTATCCACGAGCAATGCCACAAGTGAGTGTTACTTTAAAGACCATCTCAATTTGTGTAGTTGAAATTATAACTAATTCTACAATCCAATATGTTTGAAAAAAACATAAATTATTCACAATATTATCATTGCCCCAATAACATTCAATCTAGACTTTATACAAACCTTGAATCCAATGTCTGCTCCAGTCTGAAGAGGGATTTGAGCTTAATCCCTTTCAACTGTTCAGTGAAACGAATCAACTGTAGAATCAGGAGTGTAGCAATAAGCAATACAATCTCTTCAGCTGCGCGGTGACCTTTCAAAGATAAATATTTTCTAGTCAATGCCTGCTTCATAATCTAGCCTTCAAAGTCATTATTTAAAAATCTGATTTTAATGTAAGTTTTGTCAAACAAATCAATAGGCACAGAAATTACAGCAATTTGTATGCAAAAAGTAATTTCCGTTGAAATATTAGCTAATGTACATCATTTGACATTGATAGAATCGTTAAAAACTGCTTTTTTAAAATGAGTAATGAAATAGATGCTACTAACCCAATAACAAAAGTCAGCAAGTAATTGCTGAGCTGTGACACGTAAACATTTTAATTCAATTCAATTAACACTCTTCTTTCCCTAGGCATTCTTTTAAAGTGTGCTCGAAATACTGTTGTGTTATCATGAAATCTACAACTGTTCTGAATCAATAACATTTGAACAGATTAATTTTATTTTAAATACATTCATTTGAGATATGTTTTGAAGCTCAAGGTTTTTCTTTGCCTCCTCATATTTTACCTTTCCAAGTCCCTGCTGGGTCACGCAGGTGTAGGTGTATGTGTAAAAGTAAGCTGGTCAAGATTACAATTTCCTTCCCCCTCCCCAATTAGATGCAAGGGATGAAGTTAGCTTAGATTGGGAATTCAGTGAGTGGGGTAAATGGAAACTGTTGCCTGGCCCTTTATAAATGTATTATTTTTATTGTCTCCCCCTCTCTTTAGATGTCTTTGCCCACCCTTCTCAAATCTCAGGACAAGTCCTATTTTGGCATTCAATTTCTGAACAAATCAATTAAAAACAATCTTGTTATAGCATGGTGTCACCATGGGCTGTATCACAAATGTGATGGTAAGTGGCTGCCATTCCCAATGTGGGACACAAAAGAGGCCATGTATTTCTCATAATACATAACTTGTATCCCTGTAAATTAGTGTGAAACCAACAGATGCCTCATAAGTAATTAGAAGTTTATTTCTCTCCTTTAGAACCATGAATTGTTTAATTTATGCAATGAATTATTTTGGACACGTTGAAGAGTCTTTCGATTCACTGGGAATAAAATATGATTTTATAAATTGGTGCTTATGGATGGATAATATACTATCCCTCAAAGTTAAATGGATCAGGATAGAATAAAAGGAGATTAAAGGAGAAAATGCCAAACTAACAAGCCAAAATATTAGAAATCTAGATGGGGAAACTTGATCTCCCTGACAAAAGGTAGATCTTTACCATGTTATTAACATTTGCATTTAAAGCATTTCATAGAATATACAGTACAGCAACAGGCCATTTGGCCCAACCAGTCCAAAGTGGTGTTTATGCTCCATTCGAGCCTCCTCCCAAATTTCTTCATCTAACTCTATCAGCATAACACTCTATTCCCTTCTCCCTCATGCTTCACTAACTTCCCCTTAAGTGCATGTACACTATTTGCCTCAACTACTCTCCACGATAGCAAAGACCACATTCTCACCACTCTCTGGGAAAAGAAGTTTCTTCTTAGTTCCCTATTTGATTTCTTGGTGACTATCTTGTATTGATGGTCTCTAGTTTCGCTCTTCCTCACAAATGAAAACACTTTTTGATAATTTTAAAGACCTCTATTAGGTCACCCATTAGCCTTCTCTTTCCAGAGAAAAAAGCCCAGCCTGTTCATCCTTTCCTGATAGGTATAACCTCATGGTTTTGGTATCATCCTTGTAAACCTTTTTTTCATCCACTCCAGTGCTTCTATATCCCAAAACTGTACACAGTACTCCAAGTGTGGTCTAACCAAGGTTTGATATAAGTTTAGCATAACTTCTCTACTTTTCAATTCTATCCCTCTAGAAATAAACCCGAGTGCTTGGATTGTTTTTGTTATGGCCTTATTGACCTGCGTCGCAACTTTTATTGAGTTCTGTATTTGTACTCCCAGATCCTTTTGCTCTTCTACCCCATTTAGATTCTTATTTTCCAAGCAATATGTGACCTCCTTATTTTTCTTTTCAAAATGTAATATCTCACACTTATCTATGTTGATATTCATCTGCCAATTATATGCCTATTCTGCAAGTTTATTAATGTCTTGTAAGTTGTTGCAGTCCTCCTCAGTGTTGTATCCCTCCCAATTTGGTGTCACCAGCAAATTTAGAAATTGTTTTTGATTATAAAGTCTAAATCATTAATATAAATTGTGAACAACAGTGGCCCCAGCATTGATCCTGGTGGGACCCCAATCCCCACATTCTGCCACTCTGAATAGCTACCCTTTACCCTACTCTCTGTTTTCTGTCTTGCAGCCAACAAGCCATCCATTGAAATGTATCAAAGTATTTTACATAATGAATTATTATTTGGTGCAGTGCTATGTAGGGAAATACAGCAGCTGTTCAGCCAAAGTATACCTTGTTTGAAACAAGGACCCAATATCTTAGGTGGGCAGGATGGCTCCTTGTCTGCTAATGTAACCGTTATATATGCAGACTATAGATATACTTTGTGTAGTCACTGTATAGTTGCATAAGATGGAGACTTGTTACCTGATGTACAATCAATAAGGTTTACACTGTGTATATAACTATGCTGGCACCACTAGAGGGTGCAACTGGAGGAGACCGGGGTTTCCTGCCCCTGTGGCAGAGGCTGTCCATCAGAGGGCACTGCGGTGGGAGACCTGAGGGTCATCTGCATAGGTGTGCAGGACCCAGTATAAAAGGCTGCCCACCATGCTTGTGCCTCACTCTGGAGTTACGAATAAAGGACCAAGATCACTACAGTTTGAGCACAACACATTGCCTCGTGGAGTCATTCATAAGTGCATTACAGACATAACAGTAACAACGCGCACACCTCAAACATCGTGAACAATGGTGGAAAATTACAACAGGATTCAAAACTTATTAGTAGGATCTTCAAGAACTTTTATTGTAATCTGTACAAACCCTTGATAAAAGTTGGAAATTGTCTGTGAAGAGTTCTTTCAACTAGGCATTCTAAAGTAGATGAAGAAGGGAAAGTTAGATTAGAGTGAGCAGCTCCATACAGAAGATGCAGAGAGTTGGGTGCAAAGTGGCAAAGGACTGACAGACATCTGATTTAAAATAAATACAGGCCTACTGTTGATTTAGCTTGGAGTCAGATTCAGATGTTGGTCAAATTTTCAGATGATATTCAACTAGAAAGGACAGTGGATTCAGATGAGGTAGCTCAGAAAATACAAAAATGAATTGGACAAAATATATAAGTGGGCAGAACAATGGCAGATGAAATTGAATGCAGACAAGTGTAAAATGATGCACATAGGAACAATAAATGGACAACATGTATTTCACGAAAGGTGTTAAAATAAATAAAATTAAGATTTAGGGATCTTAGACTAAAAGTTCAACATGTTCAGAGTAACAATAAACAAAGAAAATTATAAAATATATAGTCAAAACAGTAGAGTAAAAGTTAGAGAAGTTGTTGTCAAATTGTGTAGTGCTATGGTCAGTGCACAGCTTAAGTACTGGTGAAACACACGGATGACATTTAAGTGCTCGAGGCAGTTCACAGAAATGCCATAAGGCTGATCACTAGTATTATACATTTGCAATATAATGAAAGATTGGAGAAACTTGGGCGTTACAGCCTTGAAAGGAAACAACTAAGAGGTGAGCTTATATATAAGTAAATGGTAAGGAAAAGGTGAACCTGTAAATTACTTCATAGTAAAGTGTGAGTAGGGCAAGGAACATAGATTTAAACTAAAAAGTTACATTTAGGACTTGTCAGGAAGTTCTTCACATAAAACTGACATACATAGTTGTGGAGTTGAAAACTTTGGAATTGTTTAAGAAACAATTGGATTCTACAGTGGGCAACTAGGGTCCTTTTGGATGGATGACCTAAGATAGTCTGAATGACCTTCCTCATCTATATTTATCTTGTGATCTTCTGAACATTATACAATAGCAAAACATAGTACTGCTGTTTATGGCAACTTGTGTAATAACAAGCAACTTGCAATTGACAATTTTCCTGCCTAGAAGGTGAATGAAGCAGGGCTGCCCTTTATCTCACTCTCTGTTTGTTTTGCAGTCAAGCCATCAGCACAAATGATTAGAAAATGTTCAGAGATAAGGAGAGCGATGAGTCTCAGATTGAAACACATCCTTTAGTTGAAACCATATTCTTTTGCTACTGCAGAATCTTAAAACAGGATTTAGAATGTATCCTAGAAGTATTGAATTCTTTAACCAGTACTTCAGGTTACAAAATCCACTGGACGAAGGCTAACTGCAGATTTAACTGGTACCAGCTCAAAGAAAATATAACAAAGGAACATTCAGTTAGCGATCCACTTCTATGAAATAATTAGGAATTCTGTTGCTCCAACAGCTAATGACGAATTAGTTAAATTGCAATTTCTTCAGTTGATTTCCTGATCGAATGCACTGGTGCCAAATGGCTGAGTAGTGGTTGAAAATCGTCCGAGCAGGCCCTGGGCCTGAGACTCCTTGATGCGCAGAGAGGGATGTCAAACCATTTTATGAGCTGCGGCCTACTACATATTTTGTGCAATAGCCTCATTAAACCATAACAAATTATGCTTCTTCATTTCAAGTACCTGTTGGCACCATTCCTAGTTTCTCACTAGGAATGTGCTAAGGTTATTCAGGGTCCATTTAAATTGGGCACTATATCCAAAGAATGTTGTGCCATTTTGGAAATTGCACTCCTAAAAGGTGAGAGCTATTATTGTAAAGTCCTTACTCTACAATATGAAACCACACGAGGCACATTCAGGGGACAAGGTCATTCTGTGACCTTAACTCTTTATTCACAGGACTCCAAAGACCATGACCTTGTGTGGGACCTCCCTTTTTATACCTGTGTGATCAGGTAAGGAGTGTCTCCCACAAGTTCACACCTAGTGGTCAAGGTGTGCATCTATGCTGAGTGTATACAGTAATACAGTGGTGTTACATTGTGGTTACGTACATGACATCACCTCCCCTCCACCCCCCGCAAAAGCCTTATTGGGATCATAGGTTTAGTCTTTCAGGTGGTGTACGCTCCCTCGTGGAGCGCCGCAGTTGGGGCTCTGGTTGTTGGACACTGACGTGAGTGTCTGTCACCTGTGGTGATTCCGGCCTGTCCGGGCTGACTGCAGGGACTGTGCATTCTGCTGATTGCTCTTGTTGCTTGTTCACTGGCGGTGTTGTGAGCTCCATCTCATGGTGTTCTTTAGGTTCCTCCGTGTTGATGCTGAACCTATTTTTTATTTGGTCCAGATGCTTACGGCATATCTGACCATTGTTGAGTTTTACCACGATGACCCTATTCCCCTCTTTGTCAATTACAGTGCCCTCAAGTCATTTGGGCCCCATGGTGTGATTGAGGACAAATACAGGATCATTTATTTCTATACATTTCCCCCTCGCATTACGGTCATGGTACTCGTTTTGTGACTGGCGCTTGCCCTCAACTATGTCGGTCAGGACTGGGTGAATGAAGGACAACCGAGTTTTGAGTGTCCGTTTCATTGGTAGCTCTGCGGCCGGGATCCCAGTGAGCGAGTGCGGTCGGGATCTATAGGCCAGCAGGAGACGTGATTGGCGGCATTGTAGGGAGGGTCCTTGAATCCTGAGCATACCTCGCTTAATGATTTAGACCGCACGTTCCGCCTGGCCATTGGAGGCCGGCTTGAACGGCGCAGTCCTGACGTGGTTGATGCCATTTCCCGACATAAACTCTCAGAATTCGTAGCTTGTGAAACATGGGCCACTATCACTAACTAGGATGTCCGGCAAGCCATGGGTTGCAAAGATCGCACGTCGGCTTTCCATGTGGTGGATGACGTGCATAAATTCAGAATGAAGCACTCGATCCATTTCGAGTACGCATCTACCACAATAAGGAACATCTTACCCACGAACGGGCCCGCGTAGTCAACAAGAATGCGTGACCATGGCCTGGTGGGCTGAGTGGGGCCTCCCTGGGGGCATTATCCAGCTGGGCATACATCGTGCAGCTGCGAACACAGTGTTCCAGGTCTGAATTAATTCCAGGTCACCAAACATGTGACCGGGCAATGGCCTTCATCAGTTCCCTGATAAATGCCTCCCTGCCCTTCTGGGGCATAACTACCCGACTGCCCATAGTAGGCAATTGGCTTGGATGGAGAGCTCATCCATCTGTCTGTGGAACGGTCTGACCTCCTCAGGGCATGCTCCGTGTGCGGGCGCCCAATCCCCAGTCAGGACACATTTCTTAATCAGAGATAGGAGGGGATCTCTGTTACTCCAGATTTTGATCTGGCGGGCTGTGATGGAGGAGTCTGCGCTGTCAAAGGCATCGACAGCCATGGCCATCTCAGGGCTTTGCTCCGCTGCCCCCTCAGTGGTGGCCAGTGGAAGCCTGCTGAGCGCGTCAGCACAATATTCAGTGCCGGGCCAGTGCCGGATGGAGTAGTCATAAGCAGCCAGCGTATGCGAGCTGATGCGTTGGCATTGATAGCCTTGCTGTCTGACAACAGGAATGTTAATGGCTTGTGGTCCGTCTCTAATTCAAACTTCCTACCAAAGAGGTACTGATGCATTTTTTTTACACCATAGACACATGCAAGCGCTTCCTTCTCGACCATCCCATATCCCCGTTCTGCTTGAGCGCGACCTGGAAGCATAAGCCACAGGTTGTAGTTGACCCCCAGCATTGCCCTGCTGCAACACGCACCCAACCGCATAGGGCGATGCATCACGTGTCAGAACCAATTTTTTACAGGGGTCGTACAGGGTCAACAAATTGTTTGAACAAAGTAGGTTTCGCGCCCAATCAAAAGCCCGTTCCTGACAGTCCCCCCAAAACCAATTGCAACCCTTACGCAGGAGCATGTGTAGCGGCTCCAACAACAAGTTCGGCAGAAAGTTCCCGAAATAGTTCAACAGTCCCAGGAATGAATTCAACTCCAATGTGTTGCAGGGCCTGGGTGTTCGTTGAATCGCCTCTGCTTTGGATTCGGTGGGCCGAATCCCATCTGCAGCAACCCTCCTGCCCAGAAACTCAACCTCAGGAGCTAAGAATACACATTTAGACTTCTTGAGTCGCAGGCCTACCTGGTCCAGTTGGCGTAGCACCTCCTCCAGGTTGTGGAGGTGTTCCTCGGTGTCTTGACCCATGATGAGGCTATCGTCCTGGAATACGATCGTTCCAGGAATGGATTTAAGCAGGCTTTCCATGTTTCGTTGAAAAATCGCGGCCGCTGATCGAATGCCAAACGGGCACCTGTTATAAACGAACAGTCCCTTGTGCGTGGTGATGGTAGTCAGTAGTTTAGATTCGTCGGCCAGTTCCTGGGTCATATAGACTGAAGTGAGGTCCAACTTGGTGAACAGCTTGCCACCTGCCAGCGTGGCGAAGAGGTCCTCCGCTCGCGGGAGCGGGTATTGATCTTGTAGGGACACCTGATTGATGGTGGCCTTGTAATCGCCACAGATCCTGTCAGAGCCATCCGCTTTTAGGACAGGAACGATGGGGCTCGCCCAGTCGCTGAATTCAACAGGCGAGATGATGCCCTCTCTCAACAGCCGGTCCAATTCGCTCTCGATCTTTTCCCGCATCACATAAGACACCGCTCTCGCTTTGTGATGCACTGGCCTGGTGTCTGGGTGATGTGTATCACTACTTTAGTGTCTTTGAAAGTCCCGACGCCAGGTTGGAATAGTGAATCGAATTGTTGTAGGACTTGTGAGCACGAATTTCGCTCTACAGATGACGTTGCGTTAACATCCCCCCATTTCCAGTTCATCTCGGCTAACCAGCTCCTCCCCAACAGTGCGGGACCATTGCCCAGGACAATCCAAAGCGGCAACCGATTCACTAACCCATTGTGTGCGACAGCCAACATTGCACTGCCTAGCACCGGAATGATTTCTTTAGTGTAAGTCCGTAATTGTGTCTCAATACGTGCTAATTTGGGTCTACTGTGGAAATTTACTTTTAAAGTTACATTTTCTGTTAAATGTACCCTTTTGTAATAAAACAAAATGGAATCTCAATTCTCCCAGAAGTCCCTACAGCAAACAGCCTGCCTCTGTATAAACATGTTAACCTTGATTGATAGCCAACTAATTTAGAAGCTTGGGAACCATCTGTGTGAGCGAGGGAACCTTGAGTGTACCCTCCCTAACTGAAAGAGCACCCCTTTGTTTTAGGATTATACTCCCTAGCAGTAACTGTCACAATGATAAATCTTAGAAGTTCCAGATAAAGGCTGTATAGATAAGTAGGAAATTAAAACAAGGATGTAATGTTAATCAAGTGATTGAAGAACTCCTTATCTGTATTTGCTGACTGCAAGGGCAGAGCTGATACATGTGATGGAACCATAATTTCTTTGTTTGTTCTTCTGTATAAAGATAGTGTGTTTTTGTATTACTGTAGAAGCCTTTGCGGAGCTTTTGACTTAGCAGGACTTTTCCTTGCAGTAAGTAAATTAAAGGGACATCTACTGAGCTGTTTATGTCTGAGTTTCACTTTTTTTAGTTAAATTGAGAGTCGAGATTTTGACACTACTGACTTTAAATGGCCATACCTTCTCAAACTGCTGAACGCCCATGAGTGACTGGCTGGCCTCAGTGTCCAGCTCCATGCATACAGGGATACCGTTTAATAAAATCCTCATCATCATTGGTGGTATTTTAGTGTATGAACGGTGAATATTCGCCACATGGACCCGTTGAACCTCGGCGTCCATCGATTTGCTCCAAAAGTCATCCTGCCTCAAAAAACCCTCTTCTGGTCCATCCGCCTCATATTAGTCTGGTTGCAGACTTCCTGCACATTCGAGCTAAGTGGCCACTGAGATTGCAGTTCCTGCAGACAAACTGTTGAAATCTGCAAGATCTAGCTGAGTGTTTCCCCCACACCTCCAGCATGAGTTGAAGTTTCCATTGTTGGGAACAAAGGGACTATGGCCAGGCATTCCGCGCTGACTGTCACTTTGACTGCTCTTAAGTACCCTATTAGTGGGTGTCAATGGCCCCATCCCGGGCCGCATTGTCCACTGTGATGGCGTGAATGTCAGTTCAGCCTGCCATTGTCTCTGTTGAAATCCTACTCTGGGGTCTATTGCTGCCTGGGGAGTGTTGGACTGCCCCTGCCTGCTTGCGGGGCTCTGAGTCGCATTGATGATGTTGACTCCCTGATCCATCGCCGCGTTAGAGGCAGAATTGCGTGCGTATATTATTTTCGTCTCTTCCTGCCCCGCCATGAAAGTTTGCGCTATCAACGCCGCCGCTTCCAAAGTCAAATCCTTGGTCTCAATTAATTTGCGGAAAATTCCCGCATGACCGATGTCCTCGATAAAGAAGTCCCTTAGCATCTCCCCCCTGCAGGCGTCTGTGAACTTACAGAGGCTGGCCAAACGCCAGAGGTCCGCTATGAAGTCTGATATGCTCTGTCCTTCATGACGTCGGTGGGTGTAGGATCTGTGTCGGGCCATATGTATGCTACTCGCCGGTTTGAGGTGCTCCCCGATCAATTTGCTAAGTTCTTCAAAAGTTTTGTCCGCTGGCTTTTCGGGTGCTAGTAAGTCCTTCATGAGCGTGTAGCTGGTCAAAAGATGAGCCCTTCGCTTGTCGGCCGCTGCATCCCCCAGCCATTCTTTCGTAACAAAGCCTTGCTGAAGCCTCTCGACAAAATCGTCCCAGTCTTCCCCAACACAGTACCGTTCCTCTGTGCTACCGGTGGCCATTCTCGTGGGTCGTGACTTCCCGTTTCTCGTCGCCAATGTAAAGCCCTTACTCTACAGTATGAAACCACACGAGGCACATTCTGGGGACAAGGTCACTCTGTGACCTTAACTCTTTATTCACAGGACTCCAAAGACCATGACCCTGCGTGGGACCTCCCTTTTTATACCTGTGTGATCAGGTAAGGAGTGTCTCCCACAAGTTCACCCCTAGTGGTCAAGGTATGCACCTAGGTTGCGTGTATACAGTAATACAGTGGTGTTGCATTGTGGTTACATACATGACAATTATTAGCTAAAGAAGTTTGCAGTACTCAGTTTTGAATCTTTTTTTTCTTTGCATTTGTTGCAGGCTTGGTTTTTGACTTTTTGCATTTTGTTTTTTTTGGCCCTAGTATTTTCCATTACTAATTTTTAGGGAGCTGAAATTTCAGTTGCAGCAACCAAAATTTTGAACATAGAAATTCCACTCCATCCATTTATTTTGAAAGGATCAGAGGCAGGCCTGCTTACAGGAGGCAAATTGCCCACATTCACCCTTAGTCTTCCAGCTGTGTCCATTAACTAAGACACAGCTACATATACATGTTTGAGAACTGTCTTTGCTGACCAGTGTCAGTTGTGGCTCATTTGGTAGCACCCTTGCCTCTGAGTCAGAAGGTTGTGGGCTTCAAGTCCCACTCCAGAGACTTGGGCACATAAAACTAGGTTGACACACCAATGCAGTGCTGAGGGAGTGCTACACTGTCGAAGGTGCCGTCTTTTGGACGAGACGTTAAACCGAGGCCCCGTAGGCTCTCTCAGGTGGGCGTGAAAGATCCCATGGCATTTTTTTGAAGAAAAGCAGGGGAGCTATCCCCGGTGCCCTGGCCAATATTTATCCCTCAATCAACAGCAGATGATCTGGTCATTATCACTTTGCTGTTTGTGGGAGCTTGCTGTGCTCAATTTGGCTGTCGCTTCCCACATTACACCAGTGACTATGCTGTAACATGCCTTGAGAAGTCTGGTGGTCATGAAAGGCACTATATAAATGCAAGTCGTTCTTTCTTTTCTATAACTGAATCAGAGGGTAGTCATGGAGTTAGGCCTTCTGCTCAAGCCTGACCTGCAGTCAAGATCAGTGACAGGAATGGCTCTGCCATTTGCTGTGAAGATTACCACTTTTTTGAAGTTTTATGTAACTGGATCATTTCTAGCTACTTGTGGAGATGTATGTGAAATCAGTCAATCTGCTGTGCATCAATGTATACAAAAGGTGGCAGGTGCATTGTTCGGCAAGGCAAATTCTTTCATTAGTTCCCTGCACTTTTTCCATGTGTCAGATTTTTTTTCCCAAAGTGCTGGTTATTATTGGTAGCACATGTGTGGCCACCTGGACCTCTACCACCAAATGCACGTCCATCAAACAATTAGTGTGCATATGGTCTATGGTAACTCGATTACTCACGGTCAAGATTACAACTGCGTTGAACTTTAATGTGGCACACTCCTTCCTGGCAAATGTTGGAAATCTTGGCCACACCTTCCAACCTTTAGTTCACACTCACAGCAAACAGGTTAATCAAACTGTTATGTCTGCAATAAAGGTTCAAACGGAGTACTGTTTAACTAAGCAAGGTACAACCTTGGCTCTACTTTATTTAGGCCCAAAGTGCCTGACTCTCAAAATGGCTGGCCTTTTATACCTGAGCAGCACCCTGTGCGTGCTGCTCAGTGGCCTCCAACAATGACGCCATCTGGTGGCTACAAACAGAATGTACATACATGACAATACCCCACTCCAAGATCTTATCACAGTCTTTCACAGGTTGAGACGGTCCGGTGCTTTACGCTCCCGGGTTGACCGTCTCAGTTCAATTCCAGCCTTGGGCGAGTGTGCGGAGTCTGTTGTGGCTGATGGCTGGATGACTGACATGTTGGGGGTGGCAGTGGCCATGTCAGGAATTGCAAGTCCATTTTTATTGAACAGGTCTGTGATGGAAATTCCGGGTTCACTGATGACCCTTGCGTCCTCTGAAGATTGCTGGTAGGTTGGTTGGTCGTCAATGGTTTCTTCGTCCGACTGTTCTGGCTCATCTGTCTACCTTAGTTTTGTCTGATCCATGTGTTTCCTGCAAGTTTGCCCTTTCTTGAGCTTAATAACAAATATACTGTTTCCCTCCTTGGCCATGACCATACCAGCAATCCATTTGGGACCCTGACCATACTTCAGCACATATACAGGATCATTAACAGAAATCTCGCGTGACACAGTTGCGCGATCATGGTACCCTTGTTGACTTTGTTCTCTGTATTCAACATGATTATTTAAATCCAGATGTACCAGAGATAGCTTGGTCTTTTCATCATGAGTTCAGCAGGCGAGACCCCTGTGAGTGTGTAGGGTCTTGTCCTGTAACTCAGCAGTATGCAGGACAAGCAGGTCTACAGTGACCCTTGGATTACTCTCCTCATGCTTTGCTTGATTATTTGTACTGCATGTTCAGCTTGCTCGTTGGACGCAGGCTTGAACGGTGCTGACCTTACATGTTTTATGCCATTAAGTTTCACAAACTCCTGAAACACCTGACTGGTGAAGCATGACCCATTGCCGCTCACCATTATGTCAGGCAGACTATGTGTCGTGAACATGACATTGAGATTCTCTATGGTTGCCGTGGACATGCTGGATGACATGATTATGCATTCTATCCACTTCAAAGAAGCATCCACCACCACTAAAAACATCTTGCCCAGGAAGGGACCTGCAAAGTCTACATGGATCATGGACCAAGGTTTCGATGGCCACGACCACAGACTCAGCGGCGATTCCACTTGTGCTTTGCTGAGCTGCATGCAGGTGTTGCACTGATGCACATATGCTTCCAGCTCAGAATCAATTCCTGGCCACCATACATGGGACCTGGTGATGGCCTACATCACTACTATACCCGGATGTGTGCTGTGTAACTCATACAAGGACTTCTCTCTCCCTTTCTTGGGCATAACAACGCGATTGCCCCACAATATGCAATCTGCTTGAATAGACAGTTTGTCCTTGCGACGAATGTACAGTTTGGCCTCCTTGCACATTTGCTTACATATGCCAGACCAATCCCCTTTGAGGATGCAACTCTTTACCACCGATATCGGGTCCTGGCTGCTCCAGGTCTTAACTTGTTGAGCTGTGACAGAGGTTCCTTCACTCTCAAAAGCATCCATGATTGACATTAGATCCGCCAGTTGTGGCGTTTCCACCTCCGGTGTGGGCAACGGCAACCGGCTCAAAGCATGGGCACAATTCTCTGTGCCAGGTCTGTGGCGAATGACATAATCATAGGCAGATAATGTCAGCGCCCACCTTTGGATGCGGGATGAAGCTTGGTATTGATACCTTTGCTCTCGGAAAACAATGAAATTAGCGGCTTATGATCAGTCTCTAATTCGAACCTCAGACCGAACAGGTATTGATGCATCTTCTTAACACTGTACACACACGCTAAAGCTTCTTTTTCTACAATGCTGTAGGCTCTTTCCGCTTTAGACAAACTTTTGGATGCATACGCGACAGGTTGAAGTTTCCCCGACTCATTGGCTTGTTGGAGTACGCAACCAATTCCATATGACAATGCGTCACAGGCTAAAACTAAATGTTTACATGGGTCATACATAATGTACCAGCAGCTTGTTCGAGCAAAACAGATTGGTGGCTTTCTCGAAAGCTCTGTGTTGCGATGCGCTCCACACCCAGTTGTCGTCTTTTCTCAATAGCTTGTGCTGTGGTTCTAGTAAGGTGTTCAATTTAGGTAGGAAGTTACCAAAGTAGTTGAGTAGACCCAGGAATGAATGCAGCTTCGTCACATTCTGTGGCTTGGGTTCATTCTTGATGGCCTTGGTTTTCACGTCAGTAGGTCTGGTGCCATCAGCAGCGATTTTCCACCCAAGTAATTTGACCTCTGGTGCCATGAAGATGCACTTCGAGTGTTTCAGTCTGAGTCCCACTCTATCCAAATGCAGTAGAATCTTTTCCAGGTTGTTTAGATGTTCCTTGGAGTGACCGGTGATCAGGATGTCATCTTAGAACACGACGGTTCTGTGAACGGACTTCAGTAGAATTTCCATATTCCTCTGGAATATTGCTGCAGTCAAGCGAATTCTGAAAGGGCACCTGTGGTAAATAAACAGTCCTTTGTGCGTATTAATGAACGTACGTCTCTTCGACGTCTCGACCAACTCCTGTGTCATATAGGCAGACTTCAAGTCAAATTTTGTGAACGACTTCTCTCCGGCTAGCGTCGCAAACAAGTCATCAGTCTTTGGTAACGGGTACTGATCTTGTTTCGAAACCCTGTTGATCGTAGCCTTGTAGTCTCTACAGATTCTAACTGTGCCATCACTTTTCAGCACAGGAACAATGGGGCTGGCCCATTCATTAAATTCAACCGGTGATATGATCCCTTCATGCTGGAGTCTGTCCAGTTTAATTTCAACCTTCTCCCTCATCATATACGGCACTGCCCAAGCTTTATGATGGACGGGTCTTGCATCTGAGTCCACGTGGATCTGCACCTTGGCTCCCGTGAAGTTGCCAATACCCGGTTCGAACAGCGAGGGGAACTTGCTCAATACTTGGGCACATGTATCTTCCTCCAACGACAATGCTTTTATGTCGTTCCAGTTGAATCTGATTTTCTCCAACCAGTTCCTGCCGAGCAGCGTTGGGCCATTGCCTGGAACAATCCACAGTGGTAACTCACAATTTGTGCACTGCCAATCACCTTTATCAGTTCTTTGGTGTACATGCGCAACTTGGCATTAACAGGGCTCAGCCTGGGCCTTACAATCTTAGTATCCCACAGCTTATATAATGGCCTCTCGTTCATGATCGATTGACTCGCCCCCGTGTCCAGTTTCATCGATACCGGTATCCCGTTAAACTTCACATTAATCAAAATTGGTTTACTCTTGGTTATGAAAGAGTACAGTCCATACACTTCATCCTCTGGCATCTTGGATTGCGTATCCGGATCCGTGCTAGTCTGACTCTCATCCTCCATGTGGTGTGTCGCAGCTCGCTTGCTCATCTGCGGACACTTGCGCTGGAGATGCCCCACTCTCAGACAGCCTTTGCAACTGTATTGCTTAAATCGGCACTGCTGGTACCGATGATTTTCCTCACAACGCCAACATGGAGAAGTCGTATACATTCCCGCTGGTGGACTTTGGGCAGCCACAGGTTTTGCGAACGCGGGCGGATAGGTCCTGCCATGTGCTGCTCTGCCGAACGCCGAATCATTCCGCGAACGCAGCCGGAAATGCCCTGCCATGTACCGCTCTGCCGAACGGCGGATCAATCACATTTACAGTACTTGCCGAGGTTCGGTTCTTCACCGCTATTTGCTTTAGACTCCTATCCGTCGCCATACATGATTGAGCGATCTGGATGGCCCTTTTTAAGTCCAACTCCTCCACCGCCAGAAGTTTGCACAGGATTACCTCGTGGTTGATACCGATAACAAAGAAGTCCCGCAGTATGTCTGCCAACACCGTCCCGAACTTGCACGGTCCCGCTAGACGTCTCAGGTCGGCAACGAATTCCGCCGCGCTCTGGCCCTCCGATCGAACATGTGTATAAAACCTGTATCTCGAGATGATGATGCTGTCGTCTGGCTTGAGGTGCTCCCGTACCAATGTACACAACTCCTCGTACGTTTTCTCTGTTGGATCACTAGGTATGAGTAGATTCTTTATCAGACCGTAGATCTTTGAACCGCACACAGTGAGGAACACGGCCCGGCACCGATCTGCATCGTCGACCCCCTTCATTTTGTTGGCCACGAAGTACTGGTTCAAACGGCTCACAAAGTCTGCCCAATCTTCTCCCTCTATGAATCGCTCTAAAAATCCAATCATGCTCATTTTGCAAACAAAGGTTCTTGTATTCTCGTCGCCAAATGTTATGTATGCAATAAAGATTCAAACTGAGTACTGTTTAATTAAGCAAGGTACAATCTTGGCTCTGCTTTATTTAGGCCCAAAGTGCCTGACTCTCAAAATGGCTGGCTTTTTATACCTGAGCAGCACCCTGTGCGTGCTGCTCAGTGGCCTCCAACAATGACGCCACCTGGTGGCTACAACCAGAATGTACATACATGACACGAACAGATACATTGTTTACAAGATTCAGCATGCACTACACAACAAAGGTTTACTAACCATTAGTCTTTTCAAAGGTTAGACTCAATTAGTGATGTTCACAATAACAAGATGATTTGACAGGCAAGGAAGGTGAAAAGCCATCCCACAATGTGAGATGCATGCCACACATTGGCTTTTAATACTATATTTCCTCTATGCACTTCATATTCATGCAAAAGTATGACACTGCTGGCCAGCCTCAGGCATGTACATTAACACCTGGGACTGAAAATTCACCAACCTTGTGCCTGTTTTTTCGGTGATATTTCGCCGTTTTTGGCGATAAACGATGATCCGATAGTTTCGCCAAAGTCTTGTGCCGGTGGATTTGAAATACCACTGAAAAGCGGACCACCAGCGTGCAAGACTGGAAATACCGCTATCGGCGTACTTTAGTCGTTTGGCACACTCGTATTCTGGGCGAGAAAAAACGCCCGAGAAAAACCTGCGTTGCAGCCCCAAAAACAGCAGTACTTATGAAGACCTGCAAAAAAGGTAAGTTAAAGTTTTTATTTTACATTTTTTTTGCAGTGATTACTTAGTTAAGGGTCTTGTAAATGTTTTGTGATTTTTTTATTTTTTGTTTTTTGTGTGTCTTTTCCTCCCTCCCAGGGCCTGTCTTTTAGTGGTAATCGGCCTCAGACTAAAGTTGACGAGGAACGCGGTTTCCGCCATGACTCCTCGTGCAACGCCGATTTTTACCGCTGGCCGCATTTTTTCATAAAACTACGGCCTTTAAAAAATGGCGGTGTGATTAGCGGTATTTTTGATGATAAATGCTGAAAAAATACCCCAATGGCCAAAAAACAAATTCTAGCCCTTTGCATTCAGCTGCAACATTTAAGAAAAATACCAATAGGCATGAGAGCAAGGCCAGAACTCGTAAAGTAGAAGCATTTGAACAGAAAAGGAGGGTTGTATAGCATTGACAATTCTGATTGGATGTATTTCTGATGATTTCATAACATGATCGCCTCCCTCCACCCAGTCAAACATAATTTTTCCCATCTCCAATATTTTTATAACAAACAAATGTTAAAAGAATGTCATGTGATTTTTCTCCTGGGTTGCTCGCAGTCATGCCCAGGATATTAATTTTTAATGGCTGGGAGACACCAGGATAATCCTGGACAGCTGGCAACCTTATATAGAATGCATAGCCAGTAGTGGTACAAGGCATCCACCAGTGGAAGGAGTGTGCAGTATAACAAATTACATAAATGGAGGCAAAATGCGATAGTGTGGTTGAATGTTATATAGGATGTGCTAGGTATGGGAGAGTGGAATGGTAATGGAATGCCACGAACATATTCAATTTGTGCGTATATGGAAAAAAGAAAAATTGTTAATTATAATATAAATCAAATTATTCAGCATTCAAAAACATTAGAAATGTACACTATGACAAGTCTTATTTAGGGTCTCAAAGTTTCACATTTCTGTCACAAGTATAAGTTATACCCATTTCTGATATCAAAGGCTATGGAGGAACAACAAAAGTGTTGCTGAAGGCGTGAAGCAGTGAGGACCTTGGAGAAAATAATGAGTCACTGCTGAGAGGTACACCTTGACTGTGGTACATATATTTGCTGTTGCACTGTACAACAATGTTTAGAAATATACAATTTTGAAGAGGGTCTCAGGAAGTCATTAGTAAGAGTCTAAGTTTGAAGGAGGATATTTATGCTCGATTGTCCTCTGGGTCTGGGATGTAAGTGGGATGATGAGCAAGGATTTCAACATCCTGAACTTGGAAACTCTGCTTAATGCTTCACATTGTGAAACAAACATTTTTAACTGAAAATGCTGCTACTTGCTGGTCGTTCACTTTCAGATTAATGCACTACTGGAAACTGAAATATACATTACCTAGAGATTTAATGCCTTTTTCTATTAGGAAAACATTAGTTAGATATTCCACGTTAATTTCCAACAGGACTCCCAGGTCAGGTGTAAAATTCCAGTACCCATTCTGCAAAATTACAGAAAAAAAAGAAATTATGAGCAACAACAATGAATATAACAACAACCTTCATTTATATAGCGGAGGGCAGAATATGCAAGAGGCCAGAGTTGGAGGAATGCAGAGTTCTTATAGGGTTGTAGGGCTGGAGTAGGGTGGAGAGAGGAGGGACAAGGGATTTTAAATGTGAGGTGTTTATGGACCGGGAGCCAATGTAGGTCTGTGACCACAGGAGTGATGGAAAAGTAAGACTTGGTGCAGGTTAGGATATGAGCAGCAGAGTTTTGTATGAGCTTAAGTTTATGGAAGGTGAAAGATAGGAGGCCGCCTTGGAGAGCACAGGAATAATCGAGTTTGGAGGTAACAAAAGCGTGGATGAGAGTTTCAGTAGCAGATGGAGTGAAGCAGGGGCAGAGAGAGGAATGCTACGGAGGTGGAAGTAGACAGTCTTTATTATTGTGTTCCTAACACAGATGAGACTGCACACAGGGAGGTTAAAGTAACAGTGACCTTAGTATTTATTGAGACACTCCAGAGTGAGGAACAGGCCTTCGGGGCCGGCTTATATACAGTGCTCCCAAGGAATGCTGGGATCCCTTGGGACTTCAGCGGATGCGCTCCCTGGTGGCGGAACATGGGAGTGCATGCTTTACAGATACACAACATTTATGATGGAGGATATGGGATCGGAAACTCAGCTCAAGGTTACATAGGATGCTGAACTTGCAATCAGTCTGGTTCAGCCTCAGACAGAGGTTGTGGAGGGGGATGGAATCGGTGGCAAGGGAACGGAGTATGTGACAGAAGCCGAAGACAATGGCTTCGGTCTTCCCA
The DNA here is from genome assembly GCF_044704955.1 of Pristiophorus japonicus. Lineage (NCBI taxonomy): Eukaryota > Metazoa > Chordata > Chondrichthyes > Pristiophoridae > Pristiophorus > Pristiophorus japonicus. Next base: position 153,149,690 of record NC_091986.1, on the reverse strand, counting down.
ATATTTGGAAAAATTATGGTGAGAGAGAGCAGGAAGGGGGCTGATGGACAAGTTGAGCTTGGAGAGGGCATTAGGTGAGATAGGCGAGATACTAGAGAAGGATACGGGTTCAGGGCTGGGGGAAGGGAGGGATGTGGCAGTTGAACAGATGGTCTCAATCTTGGTGATAAAGAAGTCCATGAGCTCCTCGTACTTGTTGCTGGTAAGGGTGGAGGGGCCAGAGGGGTTTAAGGATACAATTGGTAATAGAGAAAGATGTTGGTCATCTTTGCTTTCAAGGCTGATCCTGGAGTAATGCCCTATGGTACTTGATGTGGTGCAGCCTGATCTGACGATGGATGGCTAAATCAATTGTGCTCAATATATGTTGAGGTCTGCGTCCCTTGAATTTAAGGGAGCGAAGGTGAGGGCCGTACCAGTGAAAACAGCCAAGGATTGAGAGAATTAGGGTTTTACTGGGGTCAAGGACATCAAAGGTGAGAGTGTGATTGGAAAGATTAACAGCTGCAGAAATATTATGCCGAATGGAGGGCCAAAGGCTAGATAGTTAGGAATTTGAAAGTGCCGTTGTAACGTGCGTTTCCAGAAATTCACACAGAAGGAAGTGCAGTGGGAAGTGAAAATTGGGATGCGAATGGCGCGGGATAAAAGGATGAGAACGAGGCCATACGAGATAGCAAGGTCAAGAGGGTGGACGTAATAATAGGTAGGACAGCTTATTTAGAAAGTATCATATTATCTAGTGAATTTTAGGATAGTTTAGATATTGAAGAATCCAGAAATGAATGTCGGCAAAATTAGCAGGCAAAAGTGTAATACCTCTCGTATGATATTACTTTGTGTGCTATTTTAGTGGAGATGGTAGCCCGTTTAAAATGAATATGTTAGCACTTGCATTAAAACTGTAGTAAAAGCATTCATCTAATAATCTTGCCAGCAGTAATTTCTCGACTCTTGTCTTTGGGACACACAAAAAGAATGTCAGAAACTTTGCTTTATTTTGCATGGATTTTCTGCCAGTGAAGGAGCCACAAACAATTCTCACTACTTCAGGCATATAGAGAAGCTAGTGTGTAAAGTGATGAATTGTTTAATTTACACTAACTGTACTGATTACAATATAAGTGAGTAATATGTATAGGACTGTTGGGTTGGACTGAGTTACAAAGGTGTTATGTTATAGTTAGTGACTGTTAAAGAAAGACTTGGATTTATATAACACCGTTCATGACCACCGGACATCTCAAAGCACTTTACAGCCAATGAAGTACTTTTGGAGTGTCGTCACTGTTGTAAAGTGGGAAACGTGGCAGCCAATTTGCGCACAAGCAAGCTCCCACAAACAGCAATGTGAGAATGACCAGATAATCTGTTTTTTTGTTATGCTGATTGAAGGATAAATAACTATTGGCCAGGCCACCGGGGAAAACTCCCCGCTCTTCTTCAAAATAGTGTCATGGGATCTTTTACATGCACTTGAGAGAACAGACGGGGCCTCGGTTTAACGTCTCATCCGAAAGACGGCACCTCCGACAATGCAGTGCTCCCTCAGCACTGCACTAGAGTGTCAGCCTAGATTTTTTTGTGCTCAAGTCCTTGGAGTGGGAATTGAAACCACAGCCTTCTGACTCAATGGCCACTGACCCACTGAGCCACAGTTGACACTTATGGTTGATTTCACTGGTATTGCAGTCGATAATCTACCAAAACTATAAATTCAGTATGTAGTTTACCACATGTTGGGATAGTGGTTAGTTTGTATGAAAGTCCTCTGATATTCCATATTTGTGACAGAAAGGGCCAGTGACACAGGTTGCTATGATATTGGAAAATTACACAGCTGCTCCACCATTATTTATTAATGTTTTATACTACATGACAGTGAAGTACCTTCGTCTCAAGCATATTTCCTGATACATCATCGAGTAGAGCCAATTTATATACTTTTTCCAGTCCGTGAACTCACATGCATTAGCATTTCAAAGAATAATTTCTTGGGAAGCAAGCAGACTTTGACCTAATTAATTTCTGAGGAAATGGCACTAACAAAGAAATCTAGCCACCTCTCACTGAAACTGTGATACATCTGGACAGTTTTGTGAATTAGGCACTCCCCTGATTCAGAGACAAATGAACTCTTTTTCAGCTACAATTGGGTGAAGCCAGTTTTCAGCATCACATTTACCTTGACTTTCTAAACTCCTTTACAAAAATATATTGCAGAAATTGTCCTCATATGGCACAGGACAAGCAGCATTGCAGGTTTAATCTGAGCTGCTAAGAGCAAATAGAAGGAAAGAAAGTCCGTGCAAATGATGTTTTTCTTGTAATGCCTGAACAGTGAGCAAGGAGCAAAAACCTGCTCACTCAGGAGATGGTACATGCTATGGAGACACAAAGGAAGGAAGGAAAATAATTTAAAAATGGGGAGGGAATCACAAGATTCTGAAAGGCCATAAGTTCAATCTCTTATGTGCAAATGCCAGCTAAGACAACAATCAAGACCTCAAATTGACTTCGGCATCATCAGGAAAAATCAGCCAATCATCCCGCTGCTGGATTGTGATTTCACCAACTGAGGCGGGTCCAGTGCGGCCGGGGTAGGTGGCGGGTTGCGACCCCGCACCTGGCTCCATCCCGCTCTGTGATGTGTACAAAATTTTCAGGGGCCTGGATACAGTGGATAGCAAGGGCCTATTTCCCTTGGTGGAGGGGTCAATTATGAGGGGGCATAATTTTAATGTGGTTGGTGGAAGGTTCAGAGGGGATTTGAGGGGAGGCTTCTTCACGCAGAGGGTTGTGGGGGTCTGGAACTCACTGCCTGGAAGGGTGGTGGATGCAGAAACCTTCACATTTAAAAGGTGCTTGGATGGGCACTTAAAGTGCTCTAACCTGCAGGGTTACAGACCTAGAGCTGGTAATTGGGATTAGACTGGATAACCTCTTGTTGGCTGGTGCAGATACAATGGTAAGTATTGCAGGGAATCAAATATGGGCAGGGTGATCTCCTGGATTAGTTTCGATTGCCTGGATGGGTCGAAAAGGAATTTTCCCAGATTTTTTTTTCCACAATTGGCCTGGGTTTTTATCTGGTTTTTGCCTCTCCCAGGAGATCACATGGCTCTGGTTGGGGTGGAATGTAGAATGTTTTAGTGTAAGGAATGTCGCCGTTGTGTGGAGCGGACTGGTTGGGCTGGGTGCTCTTTACCTTTCCGCCATTGTTCATAGGTTTATATGTAACCTTCAGGGCTGCTGATCAAGGGCCGTCTGGCTCTTTGTCGGCCGGCGCAGACACGATGGGCCGAAATGACCTCCTTCTGCACTGTAAATTTCTATGGACTAGATTTTCCACTTTTGCACTTATCGCCTAAAAATGGGTGTTATTTCCAGCGTGGGTGGTAAAAAAGGGTTTTCAGATCGCCGGCTTCTCGCCCATTCTCAAAGCACCTAATCTCCATTTTTTAAATGGGCGTTACCGCGAACGATATGAAATGGGCGGTAGCATTAAATCTCACTGACCGTCTGCCGTAAAGTGTCACCATCCTTAGCAACGGCATGGCAACGCTCGATTCCCGTGATTCAGGAGGTCAAGGGTCATCATGATATATGCAGAAGAGGAGATAGAGAGGGAGGGATAGAGTGGGACTGAAGGTGTGTCTGGACGTGGTGTGGCTGCTTTGAGAGGAAGGAGTGAGACTTTAGAGCTTCACAGCAAGTAGGGAAACAAAAATTAGCTGTTACCAGCCACATATTTGCCCAAATTTGGCCAATAATGGAAGGAGAGGAGGAGGCATCACAGCACGCTGTGGAGACTGATGCTGGAGAGAGCAGTGAGGTGGGAGAGGAGCACATTGGAGGGCGCAAAAGAGCCAGGAGGCTCTCGGACGAGGCAAATGCCTCCCTCCTGCAGGAGGTCGAGTTACGCTAGGGTGATTTGACATAGGGAAGGCGTGGGAAGCCCACCCCAAAGGCCTACCAGAAGATATGGACCGAGATAGCAGAGGTGATCTCATTGGCGACCAATGAGGTTCGTGAGGGCAACCAATGCCGCAAACGCTGGAACGACCTTGTGGGATCCGCAAGAGTAAGTATTACATTGATTTACGTGTACTTATGTATTTATATAATTTGATTTGTAACAGTCATGAGTGACTATCAGCAGATGTGAGGTCTTTCACTTTTACCGGCCACCACGGGCCCTTTATTCAAAGCCTGCGGTAATGGTGCACGTCTTTAGGTAAAGAATGATAATTATCATAATAATCATGATTACATCTGTCGGTTATGTGCTGTATCAGTCTCTGTGACAGTACCAAGCAATGATATCACGCACTGATCTCATGCCATGTCGTCCTGTCACCTTTTACAGAAGAAGCTATCAATGATGAGGTCCATGCAGAGGCAAATGGATGGGGGGCCACCAGTCACCAGCGACATCACTGAGATGGAGGAGCGGGTGCTCGCACTCGTGGGGAAGCACATCCGGACAGCCACGGAAGCATCTGCAGATCCTGAAGTGATGCCACGTGAGTAAAGCTTACACCATTGCGTGATGTAAAGTCAATAGATGCCACACCCACTCATATCCGAACAATCATATATGATAGATGATTTCTAAAATTGTCACAGAAATAATGCTGGCCTAATGAAAATCATTGCAATGCAAATGTGTTGATGGTCATGAAATATGATGTCTGTGATGATTTTTAGAGCGGTGGTGCTTTTGTCGTGCATATGCTGTGTGTAGCGCTGGGCTCACCTTGTGACTCTAGCATCCTCTTCTCCTCTAATAACTTCATTTGTGTTTTGCAGCTCAGCCAGCAGCGCGACCCCAGGCAAGACCACAGAGGCCAGAAGGTGGGGTCACGGGGACCGACTCTCCGGACGATCCTACATCTGCTGCTGAGGAGCTCTGATTCTCGCCCGTCAATCCGCTGGGTCTGTTCTCTGCAGATGAGAGCGCGGACTTCGAGGTACCTGCATCGCCACGCTCCAGAAGCCATTCCACCCCAAGGCCATCTAGTGCTCCTCCGGTCATTCCCGCCTCCACTCTGGAGCTACCGGCCCCAAGCACCTCACCACAGGGTACCCCATTTGTCCCCAGGACGGCACCGACCCAGCGGAGGCCTCGTGGACGCAGCAGGTCTGTTCCACGAGCGCCACATCTGCGCGAAGAGATGGTACAGTTGTCCAAGAGCACTGTAGACGTTAGTGACCAGCTCATCGAAGCATTGGGGGGCATATCTCGACAGCTGGCCACCATGATCGAGTACATTCCGCGGATGGCAGAGGCTCTAGATGCGATAGCCAGGAACACTGCTGGCACAGGCCTCCCAGTGGTCTCAGAGCACGGCACTCCACCCCTAGGTTCTGCACCACCACTGCGAATGACAGATGAGAGCAAGGACCAAGATCCTGCTTCTGCATCAGAGAATGTTGCCCCCTTGGCACCCCCCACTCCCGTACCCTTCATCCCCCCCAATGAGGCACCACCTGAGGAGCTCCTTGGCCAGGCACTGTGGAACGAGGAGGGGAAGGGGTAGAGGTGGGAGAAGGGTGGGGGGGAGGTGAGAAGGAAAGTGAGGTGCATGTCCGCAGGTGATGGCTGTGTTATATCTCCATCTGGGTGTATGCAATTTGTTGCAATGTATGGGGGCTGGGAATCACCCTCCTGCTTTGCCTTTGTATTCTGTGTTGCTGGACATGTTGAACATATGATTGATGTCAATGGTGGAAAAAGTGGGGTGTTGGTGGGGGTTGGGTGTTATTGCCTTTGATACATATGATTTTAGACCAATGTTGGTATAAAAAGTTTTTTTTTGAACATAACCTTGTTGCGCATTGTCTCAGATAGCTGGACCGTTACACACTGGTGATTCCTTATCAAAGGGTTAAATAAAACTTAACTTCAATCAATGTAAACTTTAACTGGCATCAAGGTGATGGCACCATTGATGCCTGAGCTGCACACACAGAGCAGTTTGTCAGCATTGTCACTCACATCAACGTTCTTTCAGGCAAATCATTCAGATATCAGCTCCTCATGTAAGAGTCTTGCAACTATGTAGCCACCACGGGCCCTTTCCTACGGTCTGGAGGGGGTTGTGGGCATGGTTGCATAGCCAGCTTGATTGTCTGGCACTAGCTCAGCATCCAGCCCTTTGTCGTCCTCTTCCTCTCTTTCCTGAGGTGGAGCATCACTGCCTTCTGGCAATTCTTGTCCCCTCCTGATAACCAGATTGTGCAGCATGGAGCACACGACCACGAATTTACCTACTTGCTCAGGGTTGTATTGTAGCTCCCCTCCTGAGTGGTCCAGACATCTGAGGCGCTGCTTAAACACTGTTACTGTTTTCAGGACCACATTGCGTGTGTCTCTGTGGCTCTGGTTGTATCGCTTCTCGGCCTTGGTGTGGGTGTCAGGCAGGGGGGCCATCAGCCAGGTGGCTAGCCATATCAGTCATCACCAAGCATCCAGCATTGTCCTTGTGGCTGACTCTTAAAGATGTCAGAGACAGCGCTCTCACGCAGGATGTGAGCCTCATCGAAGGTGCCTGGACATTTGGCATTCACTGCCAGTATGATCTGGTTGTGGTCGACAACTAGTTGGACCTTCAGGGAGTGAAATCCTTTTCTGTTACAAAAACGCTCCGGGTCTTTTGAAGGTGATGTGAATGCACTGTATTGCTCCCTGCACCCTGGGGAACTTAGCAATGGGGTAGAATGCTCCAGCCTTGTCAGTCTGAGCCTCCGTGGTCATGGGGAAGCTGATAAAGTCCATCCTTCTTGCGTACAGGGCCTCCGTGACCTGTCTAATGCAGCGATG